>NW_026267217.1:994593-994790 GCF_000697945.3 Frankliniella occidentalis | reverse complement strand
CATTCCTGCAATCATGAGAAAAAGGAGCGATTCCTCCTCCTGTGTGCTCCAACTCCAACTCAGCATACAGCAGGTGACACATAGGCTGCTTTGCTGATGTCAAGTCAGGTGCACCTCCAGGCCGATAACCTTCCTGCAACAAACCAAAGACGCAATTTTATAGTCGAAGAAACAGGATGCAAAAGAGGCAGGAAGCA
>NW_026267217.1:992676-993545 GCF_000697945.3 Frankliniella occidentalis | reverse complement strand
TACTACCTTACTCATTTTATTTACTAAAATAGATAAATTAGGTTCGGGCAAACGAGCCAATCGGAGCCGGCTCCTGGACAGTATATGCTTAAGTCAGAAGGGGTCTGCCGTCTGCCGGACCAATTCAATTTTTTAAAGTGTTCATTCATAAGGATCAAAAAATAAAATATTCAGCCCATTCTGTTTTCCTTGAAAATAACTGTTTTACTTAAAACAACAGTAGTATATATAAATTTTACAATCACTGTACATTTGATCTCATTAAATAAAATACACTATTTTATGTCGTTACTGTGAAAGCAGTCACTCACACCATTGGTGCGAAGGCAGTGCAAATCTAATTCATTGTATATATTCTAAGCACTAGTCACAATTGAAAACAGACACATTAAAACACAGCTTTTTACTCACCAAACATTATACTTACACAAAAGTCACAGTCATTATTTTTATAGGACTCATCACACATTTGGTCCTTTAATTTAATTAAATTATTAAAATAATTGTACTATAATTTTACTTGATAACAAGACAGGTTCCGACTTTACAGAGTATGTACAACGGAATTTGATGAGCATGTATCACAGCAAGCAGGTTTGAAATGCAGATCTTATAAAAAATACTACAACTCCTGCAAAGTAATGAGATGTGTGTTCCTCCAACACGATTTAATCATCCTTACAGTTATAAATTAAATCTATTTCACAACATTAACATTCAACAAAGACATTTGAAGTACAAACTACTGAGATTCATTAAAAACGTCAGACTTTTCATTTCACTACTGGATCATCTGGAAGTATCTGTTTTCCTCCAGCAGGGACGTGAGGGATGAGGTCATATCATTGATGACCATGTTGGACTGCGGG
>NW_026267217.1:986240-987291 GCF_000697945.3 Frankliniella occidentalis | reverse complement strand
AATAAATATTTCAAACCCGATCAAATCGATGTCCAACGACACAAACATCCACAAATAATGATAATCATGAATTATTTCTTTTAAAGCGACCGACCGAGCGGAAAGGACGCTACAGGTGTTCCCATTATGGTGTAAGAATTGAAACGAAAATTAAAGAGAAAAGGCAGTCAGGGGACGAAAACGGACTGATTCTCGACTGCGATGCATCGGCACGTCCGTTCACGTCGTTCACGTTCAGTATCAGAGCGCAGCAGTAAGAGAGAGAGAAGACAAGGGGATGGTCTCCCCCCCCCCCCCTCGCGCTCTCTCTTGCACGCCGGCAGCCGCCCTGTCTGTCTCTCTCGCACTCGTCAGGTGGCGCGCCGGCCGGCGCGAGCACGGCCACGGCATTCCAAACCTCGACGTTTTGTTGCTCGGAAGAGAGAAACCCTGGATGGCCGTCCAAACGATAATGAGCCGAAAACACTCAACATTAAGAAAAAGTCCACCAAGTCCACCACACACACACACACACACACGCGCGCGCGCGCGCGCGCACTTTTTCACTGATAATCCTCCACGAGACCACAACGTATCCACTGGAGTTGGGCAGTGTGAAGAAGTAAAGTAATCCAAGCGGCAAATATTGTGTGATCCGAACTCGATTCGAACCCGAGGTTGAGATTTTGTCGCACTCACAGAAGGGGGGCATGGGCTGGTAGAGCTCGCGCCCTGGCGGGTGGTGGGCCAGCGCGGGCGGGCAGTAATCCATGGCCCGGGGCGCCCACATCGCGCCGACTCGCGCCTCGATCATGGCCTCATGGGCCTCGGGGGGCACGGGGACGCACTCGCGGGGTGTGTCGCACACACACACACACACACGCACACACAAGACACAAACACCAACGGGCGCGCAGAGAGCAGGGCGCAACGGACCGACGGGCAGACGACACGCACGCACACCCTCCTCGTCTGGGGGCAGGGCAGGCACTGAGGAGGAGAGGAGGAGAAGGAGAAGGAGACACGGGGCGCAGCGGCCCGGGAAGGGAGGGGGGAGCGGCGGCGGAGGGGA
>NW_026267217.1:984366-985085 GCF_000697945.3 Frankliniella occidentalis | reverse complement strand
CGGGGGCACCGGCCGAACAAGAAGAAGACTAGGACCTGGAGGTGGCGGTGGTGGGGGGCGACCGGGAGGGAGGAGAACAAGACAACAGCCAGCCAAAGCAATCCACCGCCGCGCCGCGCCACGCCATCGCCTCCAGGGGGGCTCCAGGAATGAGGAGGGGGCGTGGGAGGAACTGGAGGCGGCGGGGGGAGGGGCTGGGCTGGGCTGCGCTCGCCGGCCGGGCCCGGCTGCAACCACAACACTTTTACGGGGAAAAAGGAGGCTGTCCACAGCGGAGTGCAGCGCAGCGCGCCGGTCAGGGGGGGACGGGCAAAAAGGACTCGTTGTCGTCCTCGGCGGCCCCCCCGGGGTGCGGCCCCAGCAGAGCGCGCTCCGGGCCCGCCCTCCACCTCCACTTCCTCCCGGTCCTGACCGACAGGGGGCAGCGTAGAGCAAGTTGCCTATATACATGCCTACCTTTCAGGCGGCTATCTACCCCCCCCCTCCCCCCCGTTTTCCCGTACTATGATCTTGGTGGACCGCTCGGACACGGGGTGCGCACCACTGTCAGCGGCACGGCGACTCGTTGGTCCATCCGCCGCACCATGCGAAGGAAGGAGCCGGCAGAGGGAGTGAAAAGCAACGACAAGAGAAGAGCGCTAGGAAGAAAAAGAAGAGGGAAACGTGAAACACTCGTTGTGCAGCCCCGCCGCTGCACCGTGGGCGTCGCGCCGCGGCCG
>NW_026267217.1:977546-982546 GCF_000697945.3 Frankliniella occidentalis | reverse complement strand
TCACCGGAAATTGAACAAAAGGGCCTAAATGCAGGGGTTTGCGGTATTCGCTGTGGGTCCGAAATTATTCGTCCGATTTTCACGAGAAAGGTGTCGAAATGTTCGGAAAAGAGCAAGGAACACGTCGACTATAAAACATAAGTCGCGCGGTGTTAAATTATGTGCTTAAATTTGATCTTAATGAAAAAAGTTCGTTTTTCAAAAGTGCGTTTAAAACAGATCACGTCATATCTCTGGAACGAGGCGGTAGACTCAAAGATGACCAAAGCAAACGATGTGTGTCCATTCTTCAGCTCCACGTCGCTGTTTTCAGATTTTCGGCACCTTTAACCGTTCAGGTTCTACGCGCCTTGAACCGAAGCAGTGCAGAGCCCCCGGAGCCGCCCCGCCGGAGCCCGCCGCTGGAGTCGGGGTGGTGGTGGGGGGAACCCAGCGCTCTCTCTCTCCCTCGCCCGCATGCGACAGACAAAGATAGAGCAGCGCGCGCTCACCCCGCCGGCCGGCTGAAGGAGCGAAAATGAACGTCAAATATCTTACGTTTAGAAAATAGACAGGGTATTTTGCTTTCGTGCATCGGGTAGAACTGAGTGTCCTCTACACTCTTCTGAAGAGTCTACTCGGCGATCTCATACGGGAAGCGTATGCACCGAGGAAAACCCCAATCATGCACTCCTACCTTTGAACGGGTATTGAAGGTGAAAGGTGAAAGGTACGACACTTCAGATAAGCGTATTTATAGGAGAAAAGAGCCCTCTTTACAGTGGTATAAAGTGCCGCTGCAATAAATTAAAAGAAACAACGGAAATAAGAGTTAAGGAGACTCAACCGTATTTATTGTCCCATAAAATTAAGCACGTTGGTCAAAAAGGGGTGAAAGGAGCGCTCAAATCGCAAAATAGCAGAGGAAGTACCCCCCCAAAACCGCATATCGCGCATTCAACTGAGATACACGTGGCCCGGTAGCTGAAATGGTTCTCGAGATAGAGACTATTAAAGGTCACGCATCGACCGATTTCCAACGAAAACGTTGGTTTTGGTTTAGATTGCCCGTGGTTTAGTGCCACTACATCCTCGACGAAGTGTTTTGAAGCTAGAGAATGTGTGGTTTTGGGGGGGTACTTCCTCTGCTATTTTGCGATTTGAGCGCTCCTTTCACCCCTTTTTGACCAACGTGCTTAATTTTATGGGACAATAAATACGGTTGAGTCTCCTTAACTCTTATTTCCGTTGTTTCTTTTAATTTATTGCAGCGGCACTTTATACCACTGTAAAGAGGGCTCTTTTCTCCTATAAATACGCTTATCTGAAGTGTCGTACCTTTCACCTTTCACCTTCAATACCCGTTCAAAGGTAGGAGTGCATGATTGGGGTTTTCCTCGGTGCATACGCTTCCCGTATGAGATCGCCGAGTAGACTCTTCAGAAGAGCGTAGAGGACACTCAGTTCTACCCGATGCACGAAAGCAAAATACCCTGTCTATTTTCTAAACGTAAGATATTTGACGTTCATTTTCGCTCCTTCAGCCGGCCGGCGGGGTGAGCGCGCGCTGCTCTATCTTTGTCTGTCGCATGCGGGCGAGGGAGAGAGAGAGCGCTGGGTTCCCCCCACCACCACCCCGACTCCAGCGGCGGGCTCCGGCGGGGCGGCTCCGGGGGCTCTGCACTGCTTCGGTTCAAGGCGCGTAGAACCTGAACGGTTAAAGGTGCCGAAAATCTGAAAACAGCGACGTGGAGCTGAAGAATGGACACACATCGTTTGCTTTGGTCATCTTTGAGTCTACCGCCTCGTTCCAGAGATATGACGTGATATGTTTTAAACGCACTTTTGAAAAACGAACTTTTTTCATTAAGATCAAATTTAAGCACATAATTTAACACCGCGCGACTTATGTTTTATAGTCGACGTGTTCCTTGCTCTTTTCCGAACATTTCGACACCTTTCTCGTGAAAATCGGACGAATAATTTCGGACCCACAGCGAATACCGCAAACCCCTGCATTTAGGCCCTTTTGTTCAATTTCCGGTGAACGCTCACGAGTTAGATCGGTAGACTCTTCGGTACTCGATTCAGCACATCAAACTGCACAACATATCAAAAATCCAGCTTTACATATTTTTGTTCCGGGTTAAAACCTTCGTTGCCTGGACTATTGTCAATGCAATGCGGCACAAGGACACATCCTTGAGCTTTTCCCAAGGCCGACCATGGGCAAGACGGACGCACCGCAGAGAAGAGAAGGGCGCAGTAAGTGGAGGCGGTGCGGCCGCGGGGAGGCCCCGGAGGCCCTGGAGCCTGGCTGGAGCCTCCTGGAGGTGCCTCCTGGAGGTGCCTCCTGGAGGTGCCTCCCTGTTCGTGGGGGGCCTTCGGTATGCGCCCCGCCCCACCCTGCCACGCCACGCCACGCTACGCCCCTACGGGTACGCACGGGGTACTGGGCGCCCGTAATTGGTACTTGGAGATGAGGCTGGCCCGAGAGAAAGCCCTCCCCCTCTCCTCTCCCGGCCGGTTGGTCGAGGAGCGCGTCGGCCCGCCCGTCCTTCCGACACCCAATCACAAAATCTGACACAGGTGCCTCGAGGAAAATTTTTCGAGGGGGCGATGGGGGAGGGGGGGGGAGAGGAAAGGTAGCCGGGGGAGCAGCCGAGAAAATAACGGAAAGGGGAGCGGCGAGATGTGTTTTAGGTGTAGCACACACAGCAAGACGAAGTGTTTGAACGTCACACACTTGAAGGTGTGTGAATCTAGGTGGCTGATTAACCCCGCGCACTTCTGTAGTTAGACTGTACCGCACGCAGGAGTGCGGGCGGGCTTGCCTATCGCCCCTGTCCACGGCGCCTTACGGGCCGGGAGAGTAGGCAACCCGCCCGCACTCGTGCGTGCGGTGCAGTCTAACTACAGAAGTGCGCGGGGTTAATCAGCCACCTGGTATGTATGCAGGTGTGAGACATCACAAGAAAGAACCAAATCCTTCTACATGTACGTGTGAGTGGGAATCCACACACCAAATGTGTGTCCAATCCAATCACTCATACTCGAGACTCGAATATTTTACATCGCGTTGAAGATACGTCATCTAGATTCATGTTGTTGTTTTTCTTCTTCTCCAAAACTCTCAAACAATCTGAGCACTTTTATTTCTCATTTTCCTGTAGTCCGCCGCGTTAGCGTGAGGAGGGGCACTCGGCCGGGTGCCTTTGAGAGACGGCGGCCGCCGCGGCGAACACGCTGACGGGTAAGGCCGGTGGTGGGCCGGCGGCGTGGCGGCGGGTAACGTGAGACATCACGCCACACCGCGTGAGGTAACCCGGGGTAACGGCAACGGCATATTGGGGTCCACGAGTGTGCGTTGGGGAGCAGATTCCTCCGATGATGCAAGGGCGCAAAAACGCCGCCGCGATTGGTTTCGGAAGAAGGCAAGTTTTCGTCCACCTTCAGCATGTGGAGCTTCCTCGGTCGGAAAGAGAACCCTGTAGGTAAGGGCCCGAGGGCGGCCCCTCTTGTAGGGCGGGGCGCGGTGAATTGTGTGGCTGTACACCTTGTCTCTCTGGTCATGCCGTACGGGGGAGCGAGAGAATTGGGCGGCCGCCCCCTCCTGCTCCTCCTCCTGCAGGAGGCATCTCCTCCTCGATCCGGAGGAAAAATTGAGAAATTACGGGCGCACGGTATAAAGGAAGTGAGTGAGACGTCGTCGGCAACCACAAAGTATATGATACACAGACGCACGCACATGCACACGCACGCACTCACACACGCACGCCATGTGTGTTTTGGTGCGTGCGTGCGTGCGTGCGGTCGTATGGGGCCCAACGTGTCGCACCTGATTCACTCGTCGCTCGACAGCTGTTATTTTCTGCTTTGCCCGCTCCCCCGTTCGGCGGCGATTTTATTATTATTGTTATTATTATTATTTTAGCTTTTACGTTGGCAACATGTCGCGGGCGCGCCAATCCATGGGAGGAGTCTCTCGGAAACGTTTAAAAGATAAGTGAAGCGGCAAACAGAATCAAAGAAAGTTGGGGGCGGTTTTAAGAAGAAGAAGAAGAAGAGAAGAAGAACAGAAGAAGAAGAAGAAGAAGAAGAAGAAGAAGAAGAAGAAGAAGAAGAAGAAGAAGAAGAAGAAGAAGACATGGCTGAACGAGCCCCCCTGCTCTAGCGCTCCACGGGGCATTGGCTCTGGTTTTCTGGAAAACATGACGCCCCGTCACCGAACGGACATCCTCGTTCATCTGTGCCCTTCCTCCTCCCTGCAGCCTGCTGCTGCAGCCCGGCCGCGGGGCAGGTTGGGCGGGGCGGGGCGGGGAGGCGGGGGCTCTCGCAGGCCCCACCACGGTCGATCAAGCAGCAGAGATACCCGGCCGGCGTGTGTCGGACAAAACATCTTTATCAATATTGTGCCTCCAGCATTCCCGCCCCCCTGCTCCCACAAACCCTTGTACCCCATTCTTACTCCACATCATATTAAACATAAACAACACAAAACATTTCGCGTTCCGTCGAACTAAACTTGCCGTGTGCGTAGCAAAATCCATAACGAAAACAAATCCCCGACACGCACTTTCGTTGCTACGCCTTACTTGTTCACCCACAAGCCTAGCACACACACACACACAAACGTGGCGAAGCGCGATAGAAGTATACATACACAGTTGTTGTGGTGGAGGCCTTACGCTTGTCAGTCACAGAGGGTTGAAATGACGTCCAAATACAAGAAAAGGCATTCCGACGTTATTACCGAGAGTCGAGAAATGCCGGGCGCGACGCCTGAATGGGAGAGGAGGAGCGGGGCCGGGGCGGTAAATGAAACTCGAAAAATAATGACGATAAAAAAGAAGCAGACTGGAATAAGAGGATGTAGGCGAGGCTGGGCGGGGGGCAGCCGGGCTGCGGCCACATCGGACCCACGGCGTCGGACCCACGGAGTTGGACCCACGGAGTTGGACCCACGGCGTCGGACCCACGGCGTCGGACCCACGGAGTTGGACCCACGGAGTTGGACCCAC
>NW_026267217.1:968310-971819 GCF_000697945.3 Frankliniella occidentalis | reverse complement strand
CTGCAGCTCCGGCAGGCTCGAGCCGGACCCGGTCAACCTGCAAACGAGACGGAGGAACACGTCAGTTATATAGTGCAAGTTTTCGTGGAAACACGGGAAAAATAAAAACACTGACATAAGGCACACGGGGCGCTAATCGACCAGACGCCGGCCGCAAAAACCGGTGTGTGGAAAAGGAGGTGGAGGGGAGGGAGGGAAAAAGCAAAGGGAAAAAAGGTTTCCCTCATTAATTTGCGGCAAGAGCGAACTGCCCCGCCACACCCGCCACACTCTGCTCTGGAAAATGCTGTCGCTGTCAGCGCGGCCATATATTTGTGGCCCTTATGGCCGAGCAGTCAGCAAAGCAAGCGCCTGTCTGGGCTCACCACCCGTGCGAAAAAGACGCTGGAAACATTTTTACTTCCAGTATGCTCACAAAAGTTGTCAATTTTCTTTTTTGGGGTGGGGTGGGGAGGGGGGGGGATCTAAAACACTCCAACTCTTTACATTTTATATGGAATGCCAAACATATTTTGGGGGCTGAAAAACCTGTACCTGTACTACCGGCATGCAGGCGTGTGTGCGGGTTTGCCTATTATTCTAACTGACCACGGCACTTTGCGCTTGCGGACCGGACCCGGGTCGGACATCTGGTATAAAGAGAATATGCACTAATCGTGTGGCTAATGGGCCAGTATAGTTAAAGTATCCGAAGATTTCGGTGCTTCCCTTCAGACGTTATGGAGCAGGTGGCAGGAGTCCATTTGGGATCCCGTCTTCCGGCGCCGCCCTTCACGACGACACCCTTGGGGACGAGAGCGCCTCGCTACGCCTGGTGCAGCGGGTGCACAAGGAGTGCGGCGCAACCGCCGACATGCCTTCTTTTTATTTTTTTTTCCCGCCAGGAAGCGCCTGGTGCTCCTGTGGCCGCTACGCTACACGCCAGACGCGCGCGCGCAGACCGGCCGGGGTGGTGGGAAGGGGTGGGGAGCGGGGCGAGGCGAGGCGGGCGGAAGGGCAGGGCGGACGACAACGAATCTATGACAAATGGTGTGCGGATGTGTTGCCGAAATCCTTTTTGCGGCGAAATGTAGTGAGAAAATGGCGCACAGGGTGGGAAGCAAAGGAGTGGCGCGCAGTGGGCCACAAAAATACGTACAACCACAAATTTTTGCAAACAGAAAAAAGAATTTTAAAAATCTTTATTGGAGTCGGCTACACTCCACCCGCACGCTATACTCACGCACGAGCTCATGGCAAATTCCACGGCACCACACTTGACTGTAATGAGCTGGATAAATTAAACGAACTCGTCGCCCATGATAGGGGAACACTTCGCTGCTGAAAAATAAAATTACTTTTTGTGGAGCGGACGCGAAATGGGAGGGTGAAGTGAAACGGTGCGGAGCAGAGGGAGTCATCATCAGGAAGGCAAATAGGTTGCTTAATCTAAACTGCATCCGAAACAATGGTACTGTCGATGTCTGTACCCCTTTTCCCCTCATGCAACCAAAGCAGTAAGTAATCGTCGCAAAGGTCGGTTAAACGCGGTTAAACGTTACGGTTAGGATAATTTAGAACTTTAACTGATAAAATAACGTTGAGAGACACTTTTGTGAACAGTTATGGATGGACCCCTTGAACTAAGGTACAAACTTTGTCGCTACTTATTTAGAGTGAACGCATTACGACGTGCACGCATGTTGTTGTGTGTTATTATTTCGATAAAGCCGCCCGAGGTGTCAGTCATTTTTCACGCGGCTGATCGCGCTCGCGACGGGCTCAACGCCCCCTCGCTTGCCGCTCTGGCTGAGCGCCGCGCGGGCGTGAGGGGCGGGGGAGGAGGGGGGGGGGGACTATTTCCAACCCGCCCCGCGCGGAGACAGAGTACTTCACGCGGGAGGCGCCGGGCCCGCCCCGGGTGGAGAGGGACCGCTCAATTGTGTCCCCGAACACACCTTCGTGTGGAGACAATATCAACAACAGTCGGTACAGATAATGCAGATGAACGACAAACGAAAAATGACACGCAAACTTAGTTTTACACACAGATGATGTTTGTCGAGGGATGTCGCGCTCGGGACGGGGAAGTGGAAGTGGATGCCGACAGCCCTAGCGTGAGCCACGGGGGAGGGCTGGGGGAGAGAGAGGGAGAGAGAGGGAGAGAGAGGGAGAGAGAGGGAGAGGGAGAGAGAGGGAGAGGGAGAGGGAAAGGGAGGGAGAGGGAAAGGGAGGGAGAGGGAAAGGGAGGGAGAGCGAGAGCGCGAAGGGGCGGCTGCCGTCTGGTCGTGAACACGTTATTTCCGTCACAACACCTCTCCCTGTCATCTGCAACGCCAGTAAGAGCGATCAAATGAATAGTTCTTCGCTTCTCTCTGACCCCCCCCCCCTTGCCTCTCCCAGGATGAAAAGTCCTGCTGTGACCTATACTGAGGCTGCACGGCCTGCACTTATGCCATTAAACGGCGGGTGTCCCGTGTGTGACCACGCTGTGACCACTGTGACCGCTCTGGGTCTGCGGCCGCTGCACATCATTCATTGACCGGCGCGGGGGCATGTGCGTAGTGACCACACTGTGACCACTGTGACCGCAATATGACTGACGCACACCGGATATGAACGGCTAGTGAACAGCGATCGGCAGCGGTGCCGGTCCTGTGTGACCACTCTGTACGTAACAACTCTGCGGCCACTTTTCGACCTCTCCGTGGCGAGCCGTCACGGCAGTGATGTACTGTATCGTGTGCATCGGTGGCTGTTGACCGGCGGGATCCAGCGCCTGCGCGGCGTAGCCAAACTGTGCAAGAAAATGCTCATCTTCCCTCTCGGCCAGACCTTGGCGCCGGCAAAGGCTTTTCGACGCCAAGCTTTGTACACTCGAAGATCCTGTGTAGAATAACCTTCCAATTGAAACTTATTGCCACGATAGCTTTTCCAACGCACCCTGAGTGAGGTTCTATACACCACGTTCCAGTCCAGGCTTACACAAATTTGTTCCAGGCCACTCTAAACAAATCTTTACGCCCCTGGTTGAAGTTGAAGTTTACACGAACCCCTTCCCCACGGCTTCAGGCAGCTACAGGAGTTTATCAGGCAGGTGCACACAGCACGTCCCGGACGACCAGACCAGGACCACGAGGTGGCGGAGGACGCCGAGCCAGACGATGAACCAGTCAGACAGTGTTGCCGGATGGAGCCAGGTAGGAGATGAAGCAGGCCCTCCCCTGCTGAGCCCCGGCTAAGGCTGGCGTGCCTTTTGTGAGGACCTGCGCGGGGGAGGAGCGGAGGGGGGGTGGGGACGCCCCCACCCCTCTGCTGGGGTTCTGTTCTGTGCGTGCGTGTGTGTGAGACAGAGAAAGACAAATAAAAAGGTGGGAGGAGGAGGAGGAGGAAGGTGAGTCAACAAGCCGTGATATGTTTATTCCTTAATCAGTGCGAGGGGCCGATTTAATATCTCTATTATCCGGGGCTGGCCGTCTAGAGGGAGGCTTAACAGTGGGGCAAGAGAGGGAGGGGGAGGGAGGGAGAGG
>NW_026267217.1:959258-968232 GCF_000697945.3 Frankliniella occidentalis | reverse complement strand
GAGAGAGAGAGAGAGAGAGAGAGAGAGAGAGAGAGAGAGAGAGAGAAAAAGAGAGATTAAAAGGCATCATCAGCAAGAACATGGTAACGGGGAGTGTACTACTACGACCTATGTATCGCAGACGCAGCAGGGGCCCAACCGTATATACTAAAAGAGAGGAGAATAAAAATACGCTCAAACAACAAAATAAAAACAAGTTTGAAAAACAAATTCGGGTTTGAGGCAATAAGGCCTCGTCGCGCCGGGGCAGGTGTCGCAATAAACACGAGGGGGGCGGAGGGGAGGAGGGGGGCGTCTCGCCGTCATTTGCGCGACCCGCACTCTAAATGCCGCCATCAACTCGGCGAGGGGAGCGTCCACAAATGTGGCGGTCCAGTAAAGTCAGACGACCATAGAGCGGGTCTACGCAGATGACATACACCTGCAGCAATAGCAACCATTTTGTCATGTTTTACATGCTAACTAAAAATTGGTCGCACTTACGAAGAGAGGTGGGTATAGGGGGTATAGGAGGCATGCGTTTGTTTCTCGGAATACACGACAAACCCGCAGCAGCTTCATGACCGATTGCACACGGGTTGGGTCGAGCCACCTGTTGAGGCCCGGGCCGGGCAGGACCGTGTGACATATGATCCTGTGCCGGGCTCGGCCGGGCTCCGGCCTCCTACCCCCTGCGGGGCGGGCTGCGCTGCGCTCGGTGCAAGGGGACCGGAGGGGACGGGAGGGGACCGTCCACAATGTTGGGCGAACTCTGAGGACGGCGAAGAAGTGGACGACAGAGTGCAAAGCACAAGTACCAAAGCAGAGTGCACGATGGTTACCCCTCTCAGCATGTAACACGTTCAGTGCGGCGCGACCACAATATGGTCACGCCATTCAAATTTTGCCAACCCCCCGATGCACATTAGCACTGAACGTGTTAAGACATTTTCCACATAGTTTGTGGCCTTTTACACAATCACGTTATTTGAACAAAAAATTCTTTAAAAATGACAAACAAAAAGAAATTAAGGTCTCAAAACTCAAAACATAACACACAGTTCGGAAAGTATATTTAGCTGCGCGAGATCGGGAGTCCAAATAACCGGAGGAAGAGAGGAGGAGCCGGAGGAGGACATAAACAGTGTGAAGAAGGGGTGTGGGCGACATCAAGATAAGCGGCACGGTGGGGACCATGGGACTGCAATAAGGGCCAGTTCCAAGAATGTCGCCAATCTCACCGGCCCCGCCTCCTCTCCGCCCGCCAGCGGCCCGCCACCTCCTCAACGTCCCCTACTGCTTTATTATTCATTCCCAATATCTTCCTCCCACAGCCACGACCGTGGAGAGTATTTTCAAAATACCTATACCATGACCAGGAGCAGGACCGGACGTGCAAGGAAAGGAAGTGAAAACTATCCTCGCCGACCACGCCACTGTTTAATTGAACAACATGACAGAGACGTTATAAGGGTCAAACTGTACAACATTTTACGTTTTTCGGCTTTAACGATTGACATTCCATTTTATGTTGATACGCAGATACAGAACATGGGTAGAATTAGCGAGTGACCTCGAAGTGCAGGCATTCGTATGAATAAGAATGAAGTTATTGAATGAATGGTGCGTCCGCTCGTATTTAAACTAGATGCGACCCTGCAAACACACTCGTGTCGGTTCATTGTGCCGGCCACCACCAGGAGGGGCCAGCGGGGCCAACGGGCCGCGGCAGCACAGCGCAGTCCTAAGCACACAATCCCGATTATGACGTCAACGCAACGTGAGGCAGCCCGGCGTGGCGTAGGTCAGCAAGGCTGCTGGAAGGGGGCGGGGCTGGCGGCGGCGCGGGGGCGGCGCGGGGGGCGGCAGGGGGCGATACACAAGAAAGAGGGGGAGGATTGGGGCAGAATTATATTATTCAGCGCGGGATGAAAGGAGGAAAACCTGACGGAGCCCGGGGATGGCCGGCTTGGGGGTCTCTATTCTCCCTCTATCCGTCTCTGAATGCAAAGGAGAGAGAGAGAGAAGGAGAGAGAGAAGGAGAGAGAGAGAGAGAGAGAGGGAGATAGAGAGGGAGAGAGAGAGAGAGAGCATCAGGACCCACTCTATTCACCGCCGCACTACCTGTGCAGCACAATATGTTTCAATTCAGGTGAATTATCGTCAACAATTACGGGTCGGGGGCTTTTGGCTTTTGGGGGAGGCCGAGCGCGGCGTGGCGTGGCGAGGCGCAGCCGGCAGGATGTGCCCCACCCCGCGGAGGGCTCCGCGGGGGTCGGGATCGGAGCGTATTCAAAGATTATTATTTAAAAGGTGGTTCACGACGTTGTGTGTGTGTGTGCATGTGTGTGTGTTCGGTAGAGGGAGGGGATGGGTGCCTCTGGGGAGGCAGAGAGAAACTGATACGGAGTTGCTTCAATTCTACAAACGTGACTCTTTTGCGGGGTGATACAAATATTATATAGGGTCCAAAAAAGGATCAGGACCATTTTTGGAGTCCATAGCCCCCGGGTTTAAAATATCATGGCGTCCTATTGACTAAATGACCAGCCTGGTCCCCCAAAGGTCATTTGGTATGAAGACAACCCTAACTGAGCTAATACAGGGGCACACCGTTGCCACACAATACAGTAGCCCCTCGGTATAAGCGCACTCGTTATAAGCTTTTATTAGGTACGGTCCCTGCTTACGCGCGGGGGTCGAGCTCTTTGTGCGCCGAGGAGTGACGAGGGGATGACAGGGTCCCGGGCAGAGGCCCGCTCCTCAGGTGCTCCGCTGTGCCGGCCGGCCGGCCGGCCAGCCCGCCGCCGGGGCTGCGGGTGCCCCCCGCATGGCAGCGCCACTGGCAGCGTGCCGGCGGCAGCGAGTTTCGGGACTAACAGCGATCGCACGAGTAAATGATTGGCAGGTTTATGGCTCGTGCTCGTCGCCAACTCGACCCTTGCAACAGCTGCAAAACAGTTCGAGATCCTCGTTATAAGCGAATTTTGAGTCGATGTCTGCGAGCTTATACCGAGGGGTTACTGTATCCTCATCGAATGAAAGTGTTGCTTGCGTGACCAGAAAATTAATTCGCGATTTCGAGACTAGTCCTTCGACAATATTATTTTTGCGTTATTATTCTGATTTACGCCTGCGCCTTTGAGCACTGCTCATGCCAGGTAGCTGATTATCCTCGCTCACTTCTGTAGTTATGCTCTACCGCACGCACGAGGGCGGGCGGGTTGCCTACTCGCTCGGCCGGTAAGGCTCCGTGGACAGGGGCGATAGGCATAACTACAGGAGTGAGCGGGGTTAATCAGCCACCTAGTAAAGTACCTGCGGAAATCGTGTTTCTGAACCCCTTTCTTCCTCAACCTCACGACACCTCTGCCCTCCCCTCCACTCAAGCGAGGACCACGCCTGAGTCGCTACTCGCGTGGACTTGCCAAGGGTAATCGGGCATTGTCCCATCTGCCCTGTCAGCGACTCTCTCTCTCTCTCTCCCTCTCTCTCTCTCCCTCTCTCTCTCTCACTCACACACACACACACACAAACACACACGCGCGCGCGCGCACGCGGACGCACATGCCCAGGACCATGAGGCTCATGAGCAAGATGACAGGTCGGAGCACCTCGCCGACTCACAAACTCATCAACGTTCCGCCGTGCTTCGAACCACGCGTGAAAGCGTGGGGGGCAGACCGATGCAAGTGCAATAACGTTTAGAAAAGCAGTGTTCGACGATAAAAAAAACCTAACAGGTTCAAAACAATTTTGCAGCACTGTAAAAATAGAATCTCTTCGGGTGTCAGAAAGCATTTAAAAAATCCCGACCATATTATTTAACAGTGTGAATTCGCTCTTTTCTTGATCGTACCGAACGAAATCCGTGTTGCGATGAACATAAGTAGTCATTTGCGCCTGAGACACCGTGTTAGGTTGAGGTAGTAGGTATATTGGCGTGAAATGCGCTCGACGCTCCCCCCCCCCCCCACAAACCGCTCACGCACACCCAAGCGCACGTGCCAAAGTTATGGCCGCGATCGCGATAGTATCAGTCGGACGGCCATGAATAAGAGATGAGTCAGCCTCTCACCTGATTTATCAATAAACATAATTCGGGACGGGGACGCACGCGAAAACGCAATAGAATACATGCATTCCCCGTGTACGGCGAGTGGATGAATTCGGGCGTCTGCAGCATTTAACCATGCTATAGCAGAAATGCTACAACTTGAGTGAGACATGAGCGGTATGAGGGGGGGTAGAGAGAGAGAGAGAGAGAGAGAGAGAGAGAGAGAGAGAGAGAGAGAGAGAGAGAGAGAGAGAGAGAGAGAGAGAGAGAAGGGGGGAAGGGAAGAGACGGGTAGGGCGAACACAGCTGTTGTGACAAGTTAGAGAGAAATTAACATGCTGGCAACTCCTCAACGGTTTTCCGTGAAGACAAACTGCACGGCCGGCCGCTGGGGCGACGGGATCACGGCCCTTCAGGACCCGCGGGGACCTCGGCGAGGCCCCCCGGGCGGCTCGACCAGCAGGGGCCAGCGCAATGAGATTTTGTATTCGCGGAGAAATATGTCTTCGGCATCGCTACCCCTTCCCTCCCTCTCCCCCCCCCCCCTCTCTCTCTCTCTCTCTCTCTCTCTCTCTCTCTCTCTCTCTCTCTCTCTCTCGACAGAGGATGATATCTGAAAAGCGGCTGAAGAGAGGTGAGAAGAGGGAAAGGAAACGTGGTGGGGGAGAGAGAGAGAGAGAGAGGGCGGGGGGAAAGGAAGACAGAGATAGAAAGCATCGCGACGCCGCAGTAAATCTAGCGTGAGCCGCCTCTGTTTAGCGCCGACAACAACCCCCCGCCTCCCCCGACGCCCCTAGACCGCTGCTTCCGGTGCCCCCCACCTCTCCTCACCAGGGCGTTACTACTATTACACCGGCCGTATACGACCCACGTGTCTTGAACACCCTTCTCCCCCCCAGCGATGGTGGCGGGAGGACGCAAGCCGGCCCTCGAGGGTAAAAAACATCAAATGATGTGAAACAAACGCGCTTCGAAAGGCATCCGCGCGCATGTTGTTGTCGGGTCGCAGAGGTCGGGATGCGCAGCAGAGGGGTCAACGAACCTTGCGGAAACGGGGTCAAGGTCAACCTACAAGATACGCCAATACAGGAGAGGGGCGCCCCTGGGCGCCCCCGCCTTCCTCTTCCAATGTATACAACAAACCTCTTCTCACTGCACGCCGCTCGTTTCCAGCACCTCATCAAAGCCTTTCACCAACCAGATTACGCCTCCATCAGTCGGAGGTGTGCGTGTGTGTGTGTGTGTGTGTGTGTGTATGAGAGAGAGAGAGAGAGAACTAGAGCGAGCGAGACGGTTCACTCCCCTCTCTGCGGTGATTGGCCGCAGCTCGCTGGCCACTCCACTCTGCGGCTGCACACCGCTCTTCCACGATATGGAGCCGAGCGAGCCGAGCCGAGCCGGTCCGTCCTTCTCGGAATCGCGTCTTTGTTAGTGACCAGGCCCGCTGCTCACGGCTCACCTCCGAGCGGCCGGTCCGGCGGCCACTGCACTGCGAGCTGCACTCCTCTGCTGCAGCCGCAGCGCGACGGCGAGCGCCGTGCGAGCCGCCGGGTAGGCAACCCGGCCGCAGCCGTGCCCACCGCATGGCCTACCCACGGGCGCTCCAGACGCTCCAGACGTCCCTCACCTCTCTCTCTCTCTCTCTCTCTCTCTCTCTCTCTCTCTCTCTCTCTCTCTCTCTCTCTCTCTGTCTCTGTGTGTGTGTGTGTCTCTCTCTCTCTCTCTCTCTCTCCCTCCCTCCCTCCCTCCCTCCCTCTCTCTGACTGATAACTTCAGTGAGGCTTGCAAGCTCAATTAGATTTGTACTCTGTAAATATAATACAATTATGTCGATTTCAATTCCTCTCCCCTTTCCTCCTCCCCTCCCTCGTCGCCAAAGCGTCGCCACGGTGTCGCGTGAGCACCGCGGCGTTTCCTCGGGGCGTAAGTGCAGTCCAGTAATGAGGTGGCGAGGAATGCATTGCGAGTGAAAAACAAACCTCCTCTGCTCTGCCTCGATTTTTTTTTCATTTTTTTTTCCTTCTCTTGTAAACCAGCGCGACTCTTTAGTCCATAAATTACTCCTCGAGTTACGGGGAGGCGCGGCAACGCCAAGCAACGCGGAGGTAAGCAGAGACGAAACAAGTCTGGAGGGAAAGAGAGGAGTGGCAACAGTATAACAAAACAAACTGCAGAACTAGAAAAACAAATTCAACTTTCTAAAAGGTGCTAAGGGTTTTAGTGCCTTTACAAAGACTCACAACGTGTGCTGAAGAAGTCTCCAAGTTGTTAAGTATGAAAAAACAACGGTTCTAAAGAGCTTCGCGCACCTTTGCACATGTGCTAAAGACATTTTGAGTCCTGAAGGGGCAACAAGTTAGAGCCTTTTGACGAGTTTTTCGTGCATTTGAAAACACAATAAACACTCGACTCCTCGTCAAGGCGCCACTTCAGCGTCCTTATATTTTTTTTCAAGAGAGTGTAAGTCTAAGGTCGCAGCTAATGACGGTGGGCATGTCGCGGTCCGGCAGGGCACCTGTTGGGCTCTGCTCAGGTGTGACACGGTGTCGAGTTACGCCCCAAGCGACCCCTGCTTGCGGTCGGGCCGGACTCGCATTTGGGGGGCGCCGCGCGCGGGCAAAGCTGGTCCGGCGTGCGCAGGGTCAGTGATCGAGTACGGGCAGGGGCAGGAGGCCACCGAAAACAAAACCACACATAGTTGGGGTGTGACAAAACGGACTCTGCGGTTTACGGGCTATTATTAGCCACAGACAAAGCGGGACAAACGCGTACTCGAAAACTGATGAGCACTAATCGATAATAATACTGTCTGATTTGACTGCTGCCACAAAACTTTCTGAAAACTGTCTCAATATTAGATTCCCAACTTTCACCTAAAATTAATTGTCCACTTTTGGACACTTTCTTTAGTATCAGGGTATCTACTGAATGACGCCCTCTACTACACGCCTTGTACAGTGGGCAATGTACAGTATGTATATTGCTACATGCATACATGTACAGAACTATACATTGGCTAATGTGACGCAGCATCAAACCTGAGTTGACAGTGCACTTAGAAACGATCATTTCTTTCCACCACAGAAATCCATTTTGAAAAATATCCACCGAGTCGAGACTGCAACAGCACGCCTGACCTCTTGGGCCCCTGCGGACGGGCGCCGTGCCCAGCCGAGCCCCTCGACCGGTTGGGCTGACGGCGCTCGCTGACGCTCACTCGGTGACTCACCGGCGCCGTCCACGCGTAGTCGAGCCGCTGCCGCTAAGGGATCGTGAGTTGGGGGGGGGGGGGATATTATGGGGACCCACTAAGATCTGGACTATCATTGAAGTCCATATTGAAGGACCATTGTTGGAGTCCATAGGAAGCCCATGATATTTGTATCCCACAGTAACACTGACCGTGGGACCATTTCATGGGGTACGTGGTTAGTCAAGTCAAGTCCGAAGACTGACTCCGAAGACCATCCCGGTCCTTTTGGGACCCCATAATATTTGCACCTCTCCTTAGAGTCACGTGCAGGATCCCCCAAACGCTATATCCTCAGTCGGGACATCTCATCCACGACGCGTGGCGCACTCAGTCATTCCCCGCGTGCAAGGACCACGTGAAAGCGGCGCGTTGTTTAGCGAGTGCGCGTTGCGCCGTTTTGCGGTTCGCACCGGCAGATGTCGCCACTGTTGTGCCAAGAGCGGCACTTTGAGGGTAAATGAGGCAAGTAATTGAACTGCGCGCGAAAACCGCCAATAACGTAATCTGCGCAAATATTTAACACTCAAAGAAAATCGTCACTTGCGGTTACTTGATATTTGGCTATGTACTAGAAATATTATCAAGAACATTTTGCCAAACTCAGTGAAACAAGTTAACTTTCCACTCAACACGGTAAAAGCACTGGTGCTCTCAGGAAAAACTTCGAGGAAAACTCCTTAAATCTTGCCTCATTTTTCGAGAAATCTTTTCAAAAAGAGGAAAACTCCCACCTGTATTGAGGAGATTCCCTCGAGATCTGAGGGGTTATCCTAAAATCAAGCCAGTCCTGAAAGTTTTCCCCTTTCCCTGAAAAAGTAGGCATTGCTTTTACCATGGAAAGTTCAAATATCAAGTAAACCGTTTTCTAGTGCACTTTACAAAAAACCCATTTGGAAAAAATTAATAATTGTGTATTTTTTAAGGGAGTAATCTGCTAAAAGCTGGAATAAACGAGCACAAATCCTAACCTGACTTGAATTAGACTATCAACGATATTGTCAGGCTGCTCCCCGACAGTGCTACTCGAGACTGAACATTAATATAGCACACTCGGTGTGCAAATTAGAAATGAGGTTTGATTTTCATGCTCATACGTCGACGCATAGGAGTTCATTTACACAAACGCCCTACGTTAACGCAAAAAGTAATAACATGCAGTGGGATGAGAGCGAACTGGAAAACACCAAACACGAGAGATGCCTAAGTATATTATGGAAATGTCGGTTTGACAGCACTGTTTGGGCCGTGACGTGTTTTGCCACAGCAGTTACGCAGCTGGCTTGTCGCGACACGATATCACGCACAGAGTGCCATTGCATTGCGGTCGTTTAATTTAATTATTGGCGTGTAATCGATCCCTCGGACTTGGCCGGCGGACCTGCACACTCGGGTGGCTCTGACCGCAGCGAGGCACAAGTCTGCGCGCAGCAGCGTCGTCACCTCATATAGGGAGTACCGCTCTTTATATTGTTTTTGTTCTCTAGACAAGTCGGCACGGAGGAGGAGGAAGATGTTGAGCGAACACAAAGGAATGAAACATAGGCTGCCGGCGAGAGAGACACAGCATGCCGCAACGCAACTACATAGGCATTTCGCCAGTGGCGTAGTATGAGGAGACAGCGAGAGAGAGAGAGAGAAGGAGAGAGAGAGAGAGTGAGAGAGAGAGAGAGAGAGAGAGAGAGAGA
>NW_026267217.1:954972-959168 GCF_000697945.3 Frankliniella occidentalis | reverse complement strand
CTCTCTCTCTCTCTCTCTCTCTCTCTCCCTCTCTCTCTCTCTCTCTCTCTCTCTCTCTCTCTCTAACAATCCTGGCTCACCGCTGCCGTCCGGCAGTAGTGATACTAGTCGTATGAGAATTTCAACGGCATGTCACTCGTCCCGATCAGATACGGCCGGTGCTGCCTGCCGCATAACTTCACGGAGAAAAATTGCTCGGAAGGACGGTCAAAATACGAAACAAACGCCGAGGCATTTAATCACGTCATCTAGAGTATGAGTTGATACAGCGCCGATGTTATCTGCTGCTGGGAGCGCGGGCGCGCGCGCCCAGCCCCGCGGAAATGTGGTAATTAAGAGCAATGACTGTTTAAAGTCTTGTTCTCCAGGGGCCCCTTCTTGTATCTCAATGCAAAAATGTGGTGATGCCACGACGAGGAGCAACTGCATATTCAACCGAGAAAACCGAGAACACTCACCATCTGGTTTGTATATGCCTTATTTTCATTTTCATACCTACGAGGGGCGCGGGCGGGGGAGGGAAAAGGGTTAGGTGAGCGGAGAGGAGGAGGCTAGACCGGCTTCACCTTCTGAACAATGACCCGATTCCGGGAAACACACAAACAAACAAACAAACAAACAGGCCGCTCGTCGGACTGATTGAGGAGATTAAGGAAAGGGGGTTTCGGTCGTCCTGGTCAGGGGTTTATTACGACGAAGCGCGCGCCGAATGTGTCGCCGGAAGTTTTAATTACATCTTCCCCTTTTTAATTCTGTCGCCCACCGTTTGCCACATCCGTCTTGGATATGTGTGTGCGTGTGTGTGTGTGTGTGTGTGTGTGTGTGTGTGTGTGTCCGTCGCTTCTTTGCGTGTAGCACGTCGCCGCAGCCCGTGTAAACTGGACGCGCTGTTTTCGCGTTTATGATCGTGTAAAAGCCGTTTTGGCGCGCTTCGTTGAACGGCGCCGAGTGAGTGTGTGTGTGTGTGTGTGTGTGTGTATAATTCGGCCGTTATGGATTATTGTCTTCCCGCCCGTTAATGAAGCCGTAGTACCAACACCACGCAGAGTGTCCTCCGAGTGGTCGTCGTTACCGAGATCAACATCAGGGATACACAAGTACAGGGACGGTTGTGCCCATCACGGCCCCACAATTTACTGGAGGATTACTTGTCCTTCATGGGATAAAGTCGGATGGTTGCAAAGCGGAACTGCACCAGTGTCACCGATGTAGAGCGGAAGTTTTAAAAATTTGGAAACGCTTCTCGTATGAATAAGTTTGAAAACTTGAAAAACACTTCACAATCTCCAAATAGTTATTGACAGAGGGAGGGGAGCAGTAAGAGAGAGGGGGAGAGGGGGAAAGAGAGGGGGAAAGAGAGGAAGATAGAGGAAGAGAGCGGAAGAGAGGGAGAGAGAGGGAAGGAGATAGGAGGAGGGGGGGGGGGATGCCACGACAGCATCCAGCAGCCCTTCTGTGTTGCCCCTCGCGCTGGATTGTGTAAGCCACGATTGAAAAGTGAAACCCTTCCTCCTGGCCGGGCGCGATTCCGTGAAACTATGCATGATGCGGGGTCCGGGGTCCGGCCCGGGAGAGGGGGAGGGAAGGGGGAACAGGGGGAGGGGCGTGTCCGCGCACACGGCGGGCGGATCAGAGGCACAACTGCAACCACGCGGCCAAAAGGTGTCAAAACATTTTTTACCGAAAAACATTTTCAAAATCAGTGTGCACAGTATTTCCTAAAATATAGTTTGAGTAATACAAACACCATGTGGCTCCTATGGATGACAAATGAACCACCTGATCATTTTGGGACCCCTTCCTCGTTTGAATCACGTGGCTTGGGCTCAGTCGTCAAACGAATCAAACAAAACATTACTGAAAACTTTTCCCCGTCTTATTTCGAGGCCCTGCGCGTCGCTGAGCGCCAGCCAAGGCCGACTCTGTAGGGCCGCGCCGCCGGCAGCCGCGGTCGTTAATGGTGGTCACAACGGGGCAATAAAATCAATTGATCGGTCCGAGCGGGCCTTCCGTCGCGAGTGTAGCGCTGGAATCCCTTCCCTCCCCAAGTCAGAGTGCGCGACTGTGCGCGACAAACGCGGGGCTATTTCGGGAAACGGCGGCGGCAGCGGCGACGGGAGAGGGGGCGGGGAAGGGGGAGAACACAGCTACTTTTGCACCATTTTTCCCTCCCGCTTTGTAGCGTTGGCAAGAACGAGTTCAGCAACGAAGCGGCTACGCCGGAAACCCAAGTGTGTGAATGTCGCACACTTTCATTGCGTAAATGAGGATAAGTTCCAACTCGATTCAGCACGTCGGCAACAGAGGTCGACGTCGACAAGTAGTCATATTTATTGCAAATATTTGCGTAAAGTAAAGAATGTACGGGCCCAAAGGGC
The DNA here is from genome assembly GCF_000697945.3 of Frankliniella occidentalis. Classification (NCBI taxonomy): domain Eukaryota; kingdom Metazoa; phylum Arthropoda; class Insecta; order Thysanoptera; family Thripidae; genus Frankliniella; species Frankliniella occidentalis. Next base: position 956,790 of record NW_026267217.1, on the reverse strand, counting down.
CCAAAACTAGTCTCTCGACCAGATGTCACAATTTCCTGTACATAGAAGGGAAGACTGCCAGGTGGTAACACGTTTAATCCGACATTCAGAAAATGGTATCTTTAAAGAAGACGAAATGTCTTGCTTCAACGGTATTTTTACCTTTAAAAATTACAACAAAAATTTTCTTCAGCTTAAGGCAAATGTTAAAATGAAGTAAACATTTCCTAAAATTAACTTAATTTCCTTAAAATCAATGAAAATGTCTAAAACCAAAACTTGCCTTAAAATATTTTAAAAATAATTTTCCTTCGTTTAAAAATACAATTTTCTGGGTGAAATGATCACGGTTTTGCTGCATGTGCGAGTCCATGATGTGTCAATACGATTCGATCTCGAAATGACTATTGATTATATTTGTCAAGTGTGTCGTGCTGCCTTCAACAATCACCACGGCACAGACATGCATGCGTATATCGTCACCTGCACCAACTTGATTTCCATACTGTCCACACGCATTCCTTGAGCACACAGCGTCCCCTCCTCCTCACGCGCAGGGAAGTCCCCCCCTCCCCCACTCCCTCGTCCGCTAACGCGTCGTGCGTGACTATTGGCAGCCAACTAGGCGTGTACACAGTCACGCACTCAGTCAGTGACACCTGGCCGCGCAGGCCGCGCAGCTCCGGCTGTATTAGCGGCAACGAGACGGCGGGGCGCGTCCGGAGAGCCGTCTCCTCCTGCTCACGCGTCCGGACGCGGTCGGACGCAGTCCCCGCGCAATCAGCCCGACACACGCCAACGCCGCGCTTCGCTTTCGGTGTCACGAGAAGCGCGCGCGCGCGCCTGTCACTATGCTTTTTTGGCCGAGTAAAAGATTCTCTCTCTCTCTCTCTCTCTCTCTCTCTCTCTCTCTCTCTCTCTCTTCCTCCCTCTCTCCACCCCTCCCCCCCTCCCCCTCCTCTCCACTGTGAAAAATTTCCTTGTAAAGTTACGACATTTCTTGTAATATGGATTTACAAAATAATGTTGTAAATTTACGGCGGACCATTTTGGCTCCTCGATTAATTCCAAGTCGATAGGAAGTGATTGTAATTTTACAACTTCAAGTTGTAATTTTACAACTTCAAGTTGTAATTTTACGAACTCACATCATGGAAAATTTTCCTGTAAACTTACGAGTATTTTTCAGAGTCTCTCTCTCTCCCTCTCTCTTTCCATTTATGTCTCCGTACCTCTTTCCCTCACGTCCTTTCTCGCTCGCTCTCATTCCCTCTCTCCGTGTCGCCCGTTCCCCTCCTGGACGTCCTACGGACACGCGACCGGCGCCATCTTGGATCTATCCCCGCGCGGCTCGCTGGCTCCGCCCCCGATGCACCGCGATATCACAACCTATTATTACTGGAACTTCACCTCCCAGTAATCGAATCTGCCGAGCCGAGTCGGGCCGAGCGTTGGGCCGAGTCGAGCCGAGTCGGGCCGAGGTTGAGGTCGCCGCGCTGCATCCGCGTGAGTCGTTCCGCCCCTCCCAAAACGATCCCCGGAGCCTCTAATTAAATCCCCCGGTCCCGGGGGGATCGAGACAGAGACGAGCTGGGTGAGGGATCGAGCGGCGCGTCGGGGCCCTTCCAGCGGACTCTCATAATCCCTCACCGTGTTTCCGAACCGATCGCCAACGATGCAGCTACCGCGGGCGCAGTTGAATGGGACCCGGCCAAACGAAATTAGGAACGACAAATGGGGCGGATTGTAACGGTGCTTTACGCCTCGCAGGGCCGCGGAGTTGATACAGCGCCCGAGCTGACTCCCTCCTCCCCCCCTTACCTCTCTCACCCTTCCACC
>NW_026267217.1:949041-954922 GCF_000697945.3 Frankliniella occidentalis | reverse complement strand
CCCCACCCCAAAACAAACTCCTAGTGCAAACCGCACAGGTATATGTGCCCCCGACCAGCAGACGCCGCTGAGCAAACGCCCTAACACGCGCGCAAACACCGATTAGAAACAGGCAAACAAGCAAATGTTTGTGACGACAGTCTTGTTAAACGGCCATTCATCCGAGCGCGACACGACAGAGCGAGCGAGAGAGAGCGAGAGAGAGAGAGAGAGAGAGAGAGAGAGAGAGAGAGAGAGAGAGAGAGAGAGCGAGAGAGGAGAGCCGCACTACAAATGAGACTGTGTCTAACACAGAGTGTATGTGACGTGACGTCATGTCTTGAACAACAGTGTGACAAAATGTAGCACTTGGAAGTGTGCGGCAACACATGGCGCCCACAAAAGTAGAAGTGCGTGGCTGTCGCACACATTCATGACTATCGGAAAACACCGCACACGTAAAAGTGCACACTTTGGCAAGCACTACTCTCCACGAAGCTGTACGTTGGGAAAGCTGCTCCAAAACAGACGGCAGCAACATTTTACGATTGTCACTATTTTCCTCTGCCATTTCTGTCGCACACTTTTTCCGTGCGACGATATCTGCCACACACTTTTGTTTGTAGAGTGTCTGCCGGGGCGCTCTCTTTTCCCACCAACCGGCGGGGGCGGCGCGGAAGAGCCACCAACCTGCCGCCGACACGTTTAATGATTGGAGAACAAATGCCCCGGCCGTGTTCTCACGTTAACGGAGCGAAAGGTTGGCCAGAATGTCTCACTGGAACACGACCATGGCAGCGATGCGGGTCGTTCGGTTGGCATCCCTGCAGCTCCGCGGCGAGCGCGCCCCATATCATGACCACTTGACATAAAAGTGGTACCTCTATGAAAAAGTCCCAGCCACACTGCGCCCAGCACGGCCAACACGTTCCGTCTCGCGATCGCGGCGAAACGGAGCGCAGAAATTTCAAGCAGAGAATTAAATCCCCAGCAGAGTGAGAGGCCGGGGCCCGAACGATCAATCAAAAGGAAACCTCATGAAAGGGAGACTTTCTACACCTTTGCAAGGAGCGGGAAACGCGGGGGACCGCGGGGATAGAGACAACCATGTCGTTGAAAAGTAGATGAAGGGGACAAGGGGGTGCTGCCTGGCCCGTGCTGGCAGGTGTCCTGAACTTCTCTTCCCCCCAGCCCGAAAGAAAGGGGCGGGGGAGGCACCTGCTGTCTCTATCACCCCCCCCCTTCCACGCTTTGGGCCCAAGCTCTTCCAAAAGATGTAAACACTACTACGAAGGAGCCCCCCCCCCCCCCCCAACCAAACTCACATTCGGACGGGACGGCCCTATTTTTCTTTGTCCTCCACAGACTGCATGCGACTTGCCCAACCTAAACCAGAACACAATCAAGGTAATTTTAGCTGAGCGGCAGGCGATGCACCAACCAAAGCAAGTTCTTGAGTCAAGTAAGTCGTATTCGCCCTAACGTCAATAGTCTGCAGTCTGCAAGAAAATTCTCTTGTGGACTTTGTGCAATTTGTATTATCTTTAACGTCCGAATTCTTGATTCAGGAACTGGGCTATTGTTTGTGTTGGTGCTCGAGCAGGGGGCTGTTGATGCACTTCGCATTTTGCTATGGCGCCACGGCAGCAGACCGCTGTCATGCCAAGTGCGCACCATTCAAACACCTAAAATAATGTGCAACATACAGACAGGCGACTCGTAGACCTATGTATGGGCCACGGTTTCTTGTCAGTTTCACTTCAAACGGTAAGATTCCTTGCTGCTCAAACAGGCAGATAGTGTAAATAGGGACAAAGTTTAAATGGGCGTAAGATGTAAACCCTGACGGAAAAGTTCATCTGCGCATCTATTCACTTTTGTAAGAAGTATATGACAGGAGAACACTTTGATTTGCAAGCCTTGTGTCACCTTTGGTGGGCGTAGAGAGCGGAGCGAGTCGTGGTGAATCCGACAGGTTGGTATCCGTGAGGGCCGCTTCCATAATCCACTTTTTCTCTCTTGCTTCACTCACACTGCACTCTGCTGCACTTCGTCACTCTGCCACTTGAATCACAATCACTCTCTCACACACACACAGACACTGTAGCACTACTTCACTGCACCACACACACACAGGCACGTACGGCCACAGAAGCACTTCACTCGTTGACGGCGCCGTCGAGGGCGGCTGCCGGGTCGCACAAGAACAACACAAGCACCGTGACGCACTGCATGGTATCGCGGGGGCGGCTGGGGGGCGCGGACACACACCAAAAGGCTGGTGCTGCTGCTCGCGAAGCTGGCCAAGCCCAACGACAGGGTTGTGGTTTAGTGGGAATGAGCCGGCGGACTGAGTCGTGCTGGGCCGAGGGGCTCCGCCGAGCCGGGCGCGGGGCGGGCGCGGGCCGAGGGGGAGGGGGGACCACCCAAGTGGAGGCCACCAATCTCCTGCGCCCGGCCGCGCCGCGCCGAGCCCAGCCGAGCCGCGGCCGGCGCGCCCCGCCAGAGCTGGCGGCCAGGCAGGCAGCGCCGGCCACAGGGCCGCCCGCCCGAGCGGCCAGCCAGCCAGCTCCGGCCAAATGGAAATGTCTTACTTCTCTCCAGCTTCTCTCTCCACCTCCTCTCTCTTTCTCTTCCTTCCTCCCATCATTATCCCCCTCTCTCGCCGTCTCTCTCCGGCGGCGGTGCCCTTCACCAAGGCCTGGACCGCCACGCCAAAGCTTTGTGTCCGTCTCACTTGCACTTGCACGTCGCTGGGGGGATCTTTAAACCAACTTTCGCACTCCATGTTATACAAGACAAACTGTAAAGTTCTGTTAAAATTTAATGAGGGAAGAGCTAGGAATTTCCTCCAAAACAACGTGCACCGGTAACATTGCAGTATTGTACCAATCACCCTCAAACTCCGTTTACTTCAAATCCCCGTCTCCTCCCTCCAAGCCCGGTTGTATCGAAAAAGTACTCAACCAGGTGATTATTTGTTGCAACATCCCCACGATTGTTAAATAAAGAAGTCCGTCCGCGGCGTCCGAGGCACTTTGCGGCGCACAGGAGGGTTGTTCTCCAAAACATAAAACATCACACAATGTCGTAGTAATGAGTCTAAATGGGGCTCGGCGCGGGCCGGCGTGGCCCCGGAGCCAAAACAAAGGGGTCGGTGCTCTACCGGATCGGGCACACGCTCCGCGCCGCTCCGCGCTGCTCAGCGCTGCCCCGCGCCGCGGGCGAGGCGTGGAGGGGCGTGGCGGGCAGGGCGGGGCCGCGAGGTGCAATGCTCCGGCTGGACCGTGGCGGGGCGGGGGCTGCATAATGGTGCCCAACACACTTACGGTGGGAAAGAATTTCAAATTGATATAAATCACGTGAAACTTGTACTGGGAAAACCATATCGTGGTCTTCAAGCGGATTATCGTACCGTTTCGAGCAAGAGTGGTCTAAACTAAAATGGTACGTAGAGATTTGGTCTGGCAACGCCACCGACCCGTATAACAACAAAAAGGTTTGGGGAGTAAACGTGGGACGCGGTGCACAGAATCACTCAGTCGCATTGCCATTTGTTCACTCCACCTGCCACGGAGTCAATAACGAGAGAGAAAGGGAGAGAATGGAGAGAGACAGTGGGGAGGAGACACACGCACGCAGCAGAGCAAAAAGAGACAGACGCTCTAAAGCGCTCGACATTCGACGCACGTAAATCGCCTTCGCCGAGGCGGCCAATGAGGGCGCGGCTGCGCACCGCTTTATGTAAGACACTTTACGTAAGGCGGGGCACGTTCAGCCGCCATCGCTCAAAAACGTACCATTGTCGAGTGGCGAAAAACGTCATGGGGAATCATGAACATCGTCATAACACATTAATATTGAGGTACGTTTTTTCATGTGCCTGTAAGGGGCCGTTTGCATGATACGCCGATTTTTCCTTTGTTTCTTTTTCTGTGGTTTGGGTGGGTAGGAATAAGGTCCCCAAAGTATGAGGACCAACATGGGAGTCCATTTACCTAACATATATGTAAATAGAGTAAGAGGTTTGATGGTAAATAGAAAAACAAGTAATTTCATCCAAAGATGCGGCTTTACGGTATGAAATATGCCCAAATATGCCAACCACAGTGGTTGAAGAAGTGAAAGCGATACACTAAGCACTTTTCGGTCTACAACAGTGTAGTCCAGCGCGATGGACCTTACCGTGGACGTAAACTGTCGAATTATTCCTCCACGAAGGTAATGTCTCAATTACGTCGTGTTGTAGTCGGGCAAAACAATCGCCCTAAGATCAGTGAAGCTGAGGCCGATCAGAGTATGGATCCGGATAAGATAACGATCGGTACGATCCGGATCTACTTTGGATACATTCATAGTTCCCATAGTTCACAAAACTGAGTCAAAGGACCTTCTCGATTTTCACCGCTGTGTCTGAAGATGACACTATGGGCCTTTTCCAAGTCCCTTTTTCTTGTTTCATGTAAATACCGACCATACACAAGATCAAATTTAATCTTGAAACAAGCTCATATTATCTTTCGAATTAGAGAAAAATCTTTTCACAAAGACAGCGACAGTATTGACTTGTTTCATGAGTTAATTTGATCTTGCGTCAGCATGCACTTGAAACAAGAAACTATTTTTGGGGGTGAGCGAAACTCCCGAGGAAACTCTCTCAATATCTCAGACACAACAAGTGTTGCGTGTTCGAAAAAACTTCAAATACCCGAAACAAAATATTTAATTTACAAAAAATTACGATCAAAGAAACGACAACGGAAGACCTCATGATCGTCATGCCGATTTCCGGATGAGCGCGATGATCAAGATCGCAATAAGGCTTGACACGGCGCACGGACCGAGCCGCAGGTGAGAGACAGAGTACAGAATAATAATAATGATGATAATAAAAACAGGAGGATAAATATTCCCACCTTCCCCTCTCCCGTCGACCGTGTCCGGGGGCGACCGGGACGGGCTGTGAGTGACCTTAGACCGGTCTTTTCGGGCAGTAGGGCAGACTCAAACCCATACTCACACTCAAAAACGTGCGTACACGCTGCTTGGATACAGGATGGGGCGGCATAGAATTGTTATCATTTTAGGGTGTATGGGCGTCAGGCCAATTCTTCGGCACCTAGTCAGATGTGACCAAAAACACGGATTAAGATGCAAATACATGGTGTCCTGCGAACTGGGACCCCGGGTTCATTGTGTGCCACACTTATTTTAAGATATTCACATAACAAGTACTCCCCCGAATCGTTAAGAAAATGTACGTACTTTTCAATCGTCATCAGGATTGAAAACACAATGAGTCCTTTTCGTGTTGAGTCGGTCCAGCGAGCTAGGGGAGGCGCTAAGTGTGTGAGTGCCCCCGCCCCGCCCGACCCCCACCGCGCCGCGCAGACTCCGTCGTCGCAGGAGGCAATATTAGCGGCTCACCGGATCCTTTCTAAAGCTAAAAAAAGTCTGGAAGCGTGGCGTGGCGCGGCGTGGCGCGCCGGTCAACGGCACGGGACGGGGCACGGCCTTGGGGGCGCTCCGTAAGCAGCAGCCGCTCGGAAAACTCCTGACGTCTTTGCCCGGTGGGTTAAATTTTTATTTGATTCGACAAGACGAACCTGACGCTCAGATGAATTGATCACTCGCGTTTACGCTTTAAGTTATGGCCGAGGGGCCCCCTACTCCCAAAACAGGTGCATACAACGAGTTGGCGAGTTGAAGAGAGTCGGACGTGAACGACTGGTGAGTGGGGACCCCTCGCTAATGGCAATGGCGGAATGGGCCAGGATATGATTCCTGGAGAAGGACGGCCCCCGCCAACAAACACGTGCAATAAGATTATACAGACAGACGCCTGAGGAGAGAGAGAGAGAGAGAGAGAGAGAGAGAGAGAGAGAGAGAGAGAGAGAGGGGG
>NW_026267217.1:941990-948991 GCF_000697945.3 Frankliniella occidentalis | reverse complement strand
CCCTCTCCGTCCCCCTTTCCCTCTCTCTCCCTTTGCTTTGCGTCCATATCCAAATCTGAGATAGAATTACTCTACTTGGTTTAAAGGGTTCGGTCGGGTGAAGGAGGATCCTCCAATGGGAGGAGGAAGGGAGGGAACGAACGACAGGTGTGGATTGAGACCGACTCGGAAAGGCAAGGAGCCTGGGAGCGACTGGACGGATCAGGCGAAGGACAAGGCGAGACACAATCGCACGGAAACAAACGGTGAAAAAAGTAAAGGACAGTGAAACGCAACCTACTCCCATAACGAGCGATGAGACAAGTTTTACAAACAAAAAGAGCAGGGAAGTAACCAGGCTTCGGCCAACGGAGCGAAAAAGGTATGGGGGTATGGGGGAAGAATTGCGTCAGTCGGTGGGAGGATGATATGCGAACACAGGCAGACACATTCACCGGGTGCTACCGCTGCAGCCGGGCTCTCAATTTGCGGACGAATAGCGGCAAATGTTTGACATTTCTCGGAGGAAGATTGAGACATGACGATTGGCACACGTTCTGGTCGCAAGGAGACCGATCCGCCCAAAGCAGAGGCGGGCAAGCCAGCAGGCCGGCAGGCCCGCGCCATGGGGGCATTCCGGGACTGCATTGACGAAATTCCCGCCTCATCAGGCTCGTTTGAGCGGCCAGAGTAAAATAATTAAACCGAGCGAGAGGCAGCAATCGCTGTCGTCGGGGAAAATGCCTGACAAAGTAGCAGTGAGGAGAGTAGGCCAGGCCGTAGGCAGGCCCTGGCGGCAGCAAGCGACGAGCTCGCGAGTGAACCTTGCGGCTGGAGCCAGGCTGCGCCCGCGGCCAAAGCCCTGCCGGCGAACTTTCACCGACGTCGAACTCGGACTATTATCCGGTCAGAGGTCAGCTCAGGTGCTGTGCCCAAACCACGTGACTCAAAGAGTCAAAATATTATGGGGCCCTAAAATTCAGGATGGTCCGAGGGATGGTCGTTTGAGTCCGTGAGTCCACAAGGGGCAGCGCAATGGGATTCGTAACCCTAATTTTGAGTGTTCTTAAGTGTTAGGTTAGCAGAGTGCAGATTCTTAGACCTGGTGGTCGTCTTCAAATTTGCAGTCGCCTGGCGAGAGAGCCCGAGTCCTGTGGCTGCTGGTGACATGGTGCGGGTAGCAGCCGCCAGAGGCCAGCACTGCGGTGGACCAGCCGCCGCACTGCTTTGACAGACAAGGGCCAGATTGCTGCTGAGGGGGCAGCTGCTGGTCATTGTTCCCGGGGGGGCAATTATTGTCAGATTAAGTGGTTTGCGAGGCTGTGCGCGCTGTGCGCTGGCTGCCGCTACTGTTGCCGCGCATGCGCTGCCCGACTACTGGTGCGCATGCGCGCATCCGCGGCATGTCCCCGCGGCGCGCCGCCATCACGATCCACCTCACCGGATACACTTCTTCTTCCCCTCCGGAGCCCCAGGCTCCCCCAACCGTCAGGATGCACACCCGATTGGTAGCATGTGGTTTTACAAAATGGTATCTCACAAATGACGTTGAATGAATACATAACGGAATGCAACGAAACAAGTTAAAACAAAGCAAATGCAAGACAACACTGATGATGTAAGTGTTCAACTGCTCAACACTTGCAAGTGTGCAAGTTCTCGGTTGAACACTCCCTTAAATTGAACGCTCACTGTGTAGGAAGTGCTCAACCGAGGAGTTGCACACTTGCAAGTGCACACCCACCGTGTTGAACACTTACAAATGATTAACTTGCAGTGGCACACTTGCAAATGTTTAACTTGCAGTTGCACACTTGCAAGTGTTGAGCAGTTGAACACTTAGATTATCAGTAAAGACATAGGCCTGCTCCTTCTAATAAATTCAGGTGGTCAGGAAGCTCAGTAGAGTCGCAAATACTTGTAAAGATTTGGAGGTTTAACACTTGGTTTATCAGTGTATCAATCATCAGTGAAAAATTCAGCGCGGTCAAGAATATTGCCAGCATAAACAAATAATACCAGAAAAATAATGGCATATTTTTCGTGAACACCTCAATAACCAATCACCATCGACGTGGTGTGCATTGCCGTGCAGCGGGGCGGCAGACGTAATTGAAATTCACGACGTGATGATGCGTTACGAATAAATCAAAACGTAGAGAGTGGGAGGGAGGAGAGGAAGAGGGAGAACAAGAGAGAAAGAGAGAAGATACAGGAGAGGGGGCGTCGCGTTCGGACTGAAGAAGCGCTTCTGCTGCCGTCGCCCTCGCGTTGGGCAGGGCGTGGCGGGGCGTGGCGGGGCGGAGGCGTCGCCTGCGCGTAACACGCGACGCTCCTCGCGACCCACCTCCCCTCGTCGCTTCATGGCTTCCGAGCCCGACATCATCCCATTCACAAAAATCCTGCTCCCCTATATTATTATAAAACACAATATGTCTCGGAAAATAACAATAAAACATGATTTCAGAGTCTTTGCAAACCCGACTAAACAATTCATAATTTTTTGCAACAGTGTTCTTCACAACGCTCGGCCGTGCGCGACGCATCCCGCGGACTGCGCTCCGAGGGCATTCCGACTCGCCTTACGCAGAAATGTGCAAAAAGGAGGAGAAAAACGCGAGGAAATGGAACGAGAAAAAAACAAGGGTAGCAAACGGAGTCTGAGAGACGAGCAATAAAATAAAAAGAGAGTATGTACAACGCGCCGCAGTTGTTGTTGAGCGCCACAGAATTTAAATTTTAATAAACGTAACCGCATTATTTCCCGCGCAATTTATGTAGCGTGACAGACAGAGCCGGGGTAAAGGGGAAAAGGGGAAAAGAGGGGGGGAGGAGAGGAAGGGGTGCTGAGCAGGGGTGTGACAATGTGCGACTAACACCTGTCAACAAGTACACCTGCTATGGGAGGTGTAATATGTTGGCGTCGCCCCCTAATCGAGCGGGACGGCTGAGCAGGGGGGCAGATTGAGATAGAGTCAGAGAGGGATGACAGCGGAAATGGCGCCGCCGACGCGAGATTTGATAGCCTCTCACGAGCCCTTCCCTATTCTCCCCGAGAATAACAATATAACGTATAGGGGACCCGGGCCCCATTTTCTTTACAGAAGTCCATAGAGACATTTTTGACGCTTGGTACAAATGATCCCGATTGACTTCCAATAACGATTGAAAACAATCGCTCATCGTTCGCTAAATATAATGAAGTATTTCTATTTCTTCCAACTTAACAACTGGATGTCCCCCTCTTTTAACACTAGAAGGACCGAAGGGGTCAAAATGACCCCTTTCGGTTTTCATTTGCCATAGGAACTATTAAAATTTTTTTGGACAGCAGCGCCACTTTTTGACTTTTCATGAACTATCGAGAGACGCATTGACACAAAATTTTAGGTCTCTGGGACAAAAACTTTCGGAGATATTACTACTTATACCTAGAAGGACCGGAGGGGTCATTTTGACCCCTCTACTGATTTCCACTCTATTTACGGTCGAGAACCGACTTTTATCATTGTGAAGCTGGCGGCGTTCATTGTTTATGATAACTTATAGCTTCTGGTCGGTCATATGAAACCTTTGCACTATCACATGCGGGGTAGGTAGGCAACCCGCCCGCCACAAAGGGCCGTTCCCGATACCTATTGCGTTACAAGACCGTGGTAGCGGTGGCTTCCGTCGAAACCTGTGCGCGGAGGGTGAACGGGCAATGAAGCGGTGGTGGTAGTGGCGGCGGCGGTCGTCGCGGAAGAGGGGAGGGGGGGAGGGTCGTCTGCCCGCAGCGGCTCGGGCAGGCGGCGGCCGTGAGGCTGGTGCAGCGGGCGGCGGGCGGGGAATAACCGTACGACGTCACAGCGACAGGCTCAGACACGACTCGAGCGCGCGCCGGCGGGCCCTCGTCGTAGCTATCTCAGCGCAGGTTTTGCGCCCGTTTGCGTTAGGTTAGACAACAATGGTGCGGCCAACGCGTGCTTGTAAGCGGTACACGCCCGAAGAGGCCTGCCGCGTCCTCGCCGACCTTCGTAATATATCCGATCTACTTTCGGAGAACGAGGATGATCCGAGCGGAGACGAAAGCGATGGTGATGAAGATTTCGTGTTAGAGGAAGAGGTATCTTCAGATGACGACGGCCGCGACGAGGAGGAACAAGATAATGGTATGTCAGTTTCTAATTGGTTTATTACAAATCAATTTCTTCTCTCCATAGGGTGAAAACTCTTATTTTATTATTTTCAGTCTTACCTCAGCAAATCGACAACCTACCAGTGCAGGGACGTGGAGGACGTTCCATTCGCGGAGGCCGTGCGGGTGGCCGTGCTCCTGGCCGCGGAGGCCCTGATCGTGGTGGCCGAGGTTCTCGTGACACCGGTGCACCTGATCAGCCGACCGTTGACGCTGACGGTGCTCGAGGACGCGGTCGAGGCCACCGAGCTCCCCGTGGACGCCGTGCTCCTCGCAGAGGCCACGCTACTGATGCTGACCCGGCTGCGCCTGCAACTCCTGTCGTCGAAGGCGCTGCTCCCGCTGAACCACCTGCAGCCAACGACGTCCGTGCACGCCCCGCAGCACCAGCAGCAGAACGGCGACGTCTCTCCACACGGCAGGTTGGTGATAAGATACCTGGAAAAGAAGGTACAGAGTGGATTGTTAGTGCTGTTGGTGACGAGAACGTCGGGCGGCGAGAAGCGCAGAATGTACTTCGAGAAGTGCCTGGGCCCGCCCCTTTTGCAAAGCGCTCTGTCGATGAGAGCAGTGTACGGTCTGCATGGGATCTCTTTATTACGAATCCCATGCTGAAACATATTCAGAACTGTACCCAAATCAGAGCAAGAGAGGACACTGGTGAACCAGATTAGGCGGTGTCAATCGAAGAGCTAGAAGCTATTGTCGCAATCATGTATTGTCGGGGCTCGTATGGATCTAGAAATATAAGCATGAAGAGTTTGTGGTCAAAAGAATGGGGACCACAATTTTTCACAAATACTATGAGTAGAAACCGTTTTGTAGAAATCATGCGATACCTTCGGTTTGACATAAGAGCGCAGCGGTCACAGCGACTTCAGACAAACAAGTTTGCTCTGATCTCTGATACATGGGATGCGTTCATTGACAACTGCAAGGCGTGCTACAAGCCGGGTGCGGAGTTAACTGTAGATGAACAACTTTTTCCATCAAAGACACGTTGTCCATTTATTCAGTATATTCCTAGCAAGCCGGATAAATTTGGAATCAAATTCTGGATACTAGCTGACCCTAAAAGCAAATATATGTGCAACGCTGCACCTTACCTTGGGAAGATGGAGGACAAGGATACCTCTCTCACTGCGGGGGAACATGTGGTGTTGTCGTTGGCGGACCCCTACCTGAAACAAGGAAGAAATATTACTACCGACAATTATTTCACTTCTCTGAATCTCGCAAAGATTTTGAAGTCCAAGCAAACGAGTTTGGTCGGGACAATGAATCGTGCTAGACGAGAAGTGCCACAAGAGGTGAAAGTAGCGCGCGGCGAGTTACACTCAACAGTGTTCCTCAAATCTGAGCATGCTACTATGACTATTTATCAGGGAAAGGTAGAAAAGAACGTCATTGTGCTCAGTTCAATGCACCCAGCAATCACCGTTGACGACTCTGCTAAGAAACTCCCAGAGTCCATAAAGTACTATAATAGCACAAAATACGGTGTAGATACTGTAGATCAAATGGCTCGACTTTACTCTGTCCGGTGCGGAACTCGCCGATGGCCACTTCACGTTTTTTCCAATGTGCTTGACTTCGCGGCTATAAATGCCTGGGTCATTTACAAAGAATGCACAACTAAAAAGATTTCACGGCACAGTTTCATACGACAGCTAGCAAATGAACTGTCGGCAGCTAACCGATCTCGTAGAGCCATTTCTCAACCCCTTGCCACAGTTGCGAACTTACCTGAGTTGCCTCAATCAGCATCGCGGCGGAAGTGCCAAGTACTGGGTCTCTGCACCGGAAATAAAACTTCATCCTTCTGTGCTGGCTGCAAAAAGCTTGTATGTGGAAGCTGTGCTGGAAAGACCATAGTTTTGTGCTGCACCTGCAATGAAGAATATGATGTGAGTAATGAATAATTCATAAGTGATGAAAGAAGAAAAGTGCATATTCACTTACCTGTTCCTTTTTATACCAAAAACCTGTACTTTAGTTTTAGTTTTACTTACCTAATGTTGTTCCTGCAATGCGAAGTATAAAAATGACAGAACCAAACTAAAATGTGCCATTTTTTAAATTTCAAAAGCTAAAAATGTCAGTTTTACTTACCTGTTTAATTGTTCCTTGAGTTTGATTGTATTGTAATTGTACAATGTTCGACATAATAATAAACATTTTTTGTGACAAAATGTCCCTAAAATTGAGTTTGAATGTTTACCTTTTAAAAATGTCCAAAATAACGCGCTCAGAAAGCAGAATTGCAATAAAATTGCTAAAAATCGCTTTTTTTGCTGTGCGGGTTGCCTACCTACTCACATTTTCAGACACCTCAATGTCAACCCATGGCATCAGTCATCATAAAAACACCAGTCGCAAGTGATCTGGCATTAAAACCCTCCCGTTTTGCGATAAAAACGGTGAAAACCAGTGCAGGGGTCAAAATGACCCCTCCGGTCCTTCTAGGTATACGGAAATCCCGGTCCTTCTAGTGTTAAAAACCATGGTAATTAATGATTAGCGCGCACGTCTTTTGTTTCGACGCGACAAAAGAGAGAGAGAGAGGGGGGGGGGGGTGTTTAAACCACAACGCACCGAGGCAGGCGGTGACATTCGACCCCCTTCACATGTATACCACAAAAATAAACCGCCCTTCCGGATTACACAATACACCTGGGACAGAGACACACAAAAGCGCACCAGGAATCAAATCCTTGCACTCGGAAAAGGGGGGAGGGGGCGCCGCCACGGCGCGCGGGCTGTCGCGTCGTCGCTTTCTCGCAGCTAAACCGACAGAAAGAGACGCGGAACACAAGAGAAGACGAGACGACCACATGCTGCCGTG
>NW_026267217.1:941366-941940 GCF_000697945.3 Frankliniella occidentalis | reverse complement strand
TTGGGGCCCAGTGGCACTGTGAGAGCTCACTTAGAGCTGCGGTTTTTATTGAAAGGCAGTACAAGTCGTAGAAACCCTGCTCGCTCGCGTGCAGGACTTTATTCGTCGGCGATGAAGACGTCCTCCCAGCCTCCGAGCCTTGCCAACGAGTGTACACCGGAGGCGATGTTGCCGGGAGAGGAAAAGGAAACAAAAGTCGAGTTCAGAAAGTTCCAGCAACAAATGGAAAACGAGACGGCGACGCTTCGATGACAAGACAGAACCGCCTCTGCTTTTGGTGCGCTCCGCGGTCGCCGGTCGCTCTGCAGCCAGCGGGGCCATTGGCCTCCATACGCGACAGATGCACATACAAGGGGCGGGCTGGAGGAGTTTTGGGGCCAGAGAAACGCAAAAACCAAACCGTGTGCTCCAAAGGACAGATATGTTTTATTGGGGATTTTTTGCATTAAGAGCGGAATGGAGGGGAGGAAGGGCAGGGAGGGGGAGATAGAGGGAGATAGAGGGAGAGAGAGAGAGGGAAAGAGAGAGGGAGAGAGGGAGGGAGTGAGAGAGGGAGAGAAGGAGAGAGGGAGGG
>NW_026267217.1:935936-937136 GCF_000697945.3 Frankliniella occidentalis | reverse complement strand
GGGAGGGAGAGAGAGGGAGGGAGAGAGGGAGGGAGAGAGAGAGGGAGGGAGAGAGAGAGGGAGAGAGGGAGAGAGACTGCGCTGCTGTCATGGGCAGTGGTGTCATTAAAATAGATTAGGTTCGAAAAAGCAGCTCCGAGAACACGATCAACTCGGCGGTGGCGGCGGCCACCAAATGATATGCAAACAAGGACCAGCGGCCAGCCGGGGCCCGGGCCAGAGCGCTGCCCGCCCGGGGATGTCAACGCAGACGTCAGCAGATCCGTGGCGGGCTGGGCGGGGCTGGGCCGCGGGGAGCAGTGGAGTGGACAAGTGATAATTATTTGTTTCGGCCGGGGATTCATTACAGTATAAGCGGCCATTAGCGCGCACACCCCGCCCAGCCAGCGCCAAAGAGCGGCGCGGAGCGATCGGTATATTAAATCTCTCACACACTTTGACGCAAATTTCTTTGTTATATCCGATCATATCACACTAGTGCACTAGTGCATGCAAGTGACGCTAAAGAAAAAAATGTTAAAATAAAAATGTCCAAACTACAGGGCCAGTGTATCAATTCCCCCCCCGCCCCCCCCAAAAAAAAGAGGATAAATGTCCAGTACAAATTTGTCACCTTCCTGTACAGAAAATTACACCCATTCCGAAATTACATTGATTATAGAAGAGTGTAAATCCCGAGGTAAATCCAAATCGCTGACCAGACCACAGCTTAAATTGTGTAAGTCGTTTCTCTATTTCCACGCGAGTTTCATGAGTCCCAACGCGGCGCGCGGGACGACAGAGTAAAGCCGACGTCAGACGGACGACCAGGTCCAATCGCAAAGTAAAGCCTTTCATTGGGCGCGAGGCGCTACACCGGCGGGGACAGCGCGGGACCAAAAGGGCCGCTCTAGGGGGACTCGCCGCGCCCCGCCGCGCCCCGCCGCGCCCCGCCGCGCCCCGCCGCGTAGGCCAGTGGCGCGGATTACTGCGACGCGCGGCCAGTCGGAAGTCTAGGTGACGTGCCACACCACCGCCTCCAGGAGGACGAGAAGGTTCATCCTCATATCAAAACCCAGTAAGACTACGGTTCCCTCAAGCAGCGCGTTCAAGTCTCCAACAAGGGCGAACCTTTCAGTGAGGGTAAAAACGTATGAAGCTCCTTCCTTTACCCGCTCATCCCCCGTATCTCCCCCCCTCCCCCTCTCTCACACACAACCC
>NW_026267217.1:926079-931445 GCF_000697945.3 Frankliniella occidentalis | reverse complement strand
GAGAGAGAGAGAGAGAGAGAGAGATAGAGAGAGAGAGAGAGAGAGAGAGAGATGCGAGGGCCGCCGACATCGACCTTTCAGTACCGGAGTGTGCGTTCCACTTGGCGCTGAAAAATAGCCTGACGCTCCGTGAACATGTGGGTTACATGTCAGAAGCGCCAACAACAGGCAGCTATGGGCGTGGCGCCGCGTGGCGGGGCAGAGGGGCTTCACCTTCACATGCGGCTACTTCTTCATCGTCTGCCCCCGCCCCGCCGCGTCCATACCACCACGTAACTGCAGACGTCGTCGACACCGCGTGAGCAGCAACGAGATGGAGCATCTTCAAAAATTGAGGTACGAGAGGTATACGGGGGGCAAAACCACGAGACTTTGGGGCTGGAGATGGGGGGTTCCAAAAGGATCAGGACGGTTATTGGAGTCGATCGATAGAAGCCCCATCGTATTTGTAACCTGGTACAAATATCATGTGGTCCCTGTAACTACAATGGCCATCCCGATCCCTTAGGGACCCTATACCCCCATACCATTTAGATCCCATAGTTACGTGGTTTAGGCACAGCAACAAAACTGAACCGGCAAACGATTGCCCATCAGCACTCGGAGAGTAGGGATACAAATGACTGTCCGCAAGTGGGATTCGTTCGAAGGCGCACGACCTCCCCATTGTGGGGGCCCGCCATAGGCTCCGCGCGGGGCTGGTGGGCCCTGTGGGTGAAGGACCTCCCCCAGGACCTCAACGCACTCGGCTTTCCTTTCCGCTCCTTTGACAGATTTATGTCCTGGCGAGCTGACCTCAAAGGCCTCAACAGGATCAAGATCTCGCGCGCAGATCTGGCGAGAAGAAGAGGGAGGGAGGGGTGGAGGGAGATGAATGGGGGGGCCTCGGGGTGCGGGAGTGAGAGGCAGCCACAGAGAGAGAGAGAGAGAGAGAGAGAGAGAGAGAGAGAGAGAGAGAGAGAGAGGGAGAGAGAGGGAGGGAGAGAAAGGGAGAGAGAGAGGGAAAGAGAGGAAGAGAGAGAGGTGCGAGGGGGATAGATAATGACAAATAGCGGTAATTAACGTTTTCTGCGTGTCTTTCGCTGTGATGCACAGCGCATAGGCCCTCCGAGGGACAAATAAATCACACAAACTGTAGGTGTCTTGACAGTCCGCTCGGCTCGCTCACAAACCACGACAATTTCGGTCCGTAGTGTAAGATGTGCCTAGAATGACCGCCTAGCCCGCCATGTGCCCCACCTGAGGCATCCCTTACCCCTCTGTTTGTGGAAATCGTTCTCGAAATAAACCGCGACGCGTATCGGCTGCACGTGGCGTTCAAGGCGGTGACAGGAGCTCAAAGCCCAGGAAGCCGACGGGGACCGACGGCAAGAGAAGGCGACATTTCGCCAACGCGGCCGGATTCCTCAGCAGCTTCCGCTCAATCTTATGATCATTGGCACGGGACCACTCTCTGTGTGTGTGTGTGTGTGTATGTGTGTGCGCGTCTGCGTGCGCGTGCGCTCAGTCAACTCCGAAGTATACACTATGTCTACGTTAAAGAAAGTAGACGTGGTACGTCTGCATCAAAAAAGTATAGGCATGCTCATGCTCACTTTGTTTGATGGTGACTTGTGTAGACGTACAACATCGACTTTTTAAATGTGGTCAGTCAGTCACGCACTTTGAGTCAAATGTGTGTGTGTGAATGTTGCTCTTCTGTAGGTGTGTGAATATCCATTCGTACCCTTAGTGTACGAATGGATATGCACACACCTACAGGTGAGCGACATTCGCACACTTGCATTTCCAGTGTGTTTAAGTTATCCCCTACAATAACATCCAAATGCACGCATCTTTTTGAGAAAAGCGGACGTTACTTGCTCATACTTCCTGTGTAGCGTCACACGTTCGCAAGCGAGGCGCGGCACGCAGTGGAGAGAGGGAGGAAATCGGGAGCAGGGAGGGAGAGAGGGGCAGAGAGAGAGGGAGAGGGGAGAGGGGAGAGAGGTAGAGAGGGGGAGAAGGAGGGGAAAAAGAGCGGGTGAAAAAGGGAGGGGGAGAGAGGGAGAGACGTACAACTGCCTTGAGAAGTAAATGGCAAATCTGCTTATTTTAGCATATTTCATATTTTGTTTTGTAAGAGAACTCGCTAGCCAGCATAAAAATAAAATTATTTACGTCATATTTCACTTGCCGCGCGGCGCTGCGCTGCCACCTGCAGCACCCACGCGCCGACACCCAGAGCGGCACCACCTACGCACCGAGCACGGCCGCCCACGCGCATGCACGTCCACGCACAGATGCACACGTCGCTGCGCGGGCACGCACGTTCCTTGACGTACGTGCACGAGCACACGGCGGCCGTCATCTTTATCAACGACTTCATGTGCGACGTTCGACAACGGGCAATGGTGTTGTCGATGAGTGGAGCATATGACAGAGGGTGGCCGTTTTGCCCCATCCGAGGGAATGGATGAAAAAGCGTGGATCCAGGAGTGCGACCGGGTTGCCTATTCGCACGGGGAGAGCTAGGCCAGCCCGCCCGCAACGCCTGGAAGCGGTAAGCAAGCAGTCTAACCGGAAGAGGGTGCGGATCAGAACAACCACCCTGTATTCATCTTGTACCACATTAAGCAGACGAGCCGCCATAACCAGCAGGACACGGTATGTGTTTCGCCATCCACGAACATAGCAGTGTCGGCAGTGTCATCCAGGATGCGAGTGAGCGCGTTTTGAATTAAAACTACGGGGACGTCGCAGACATGAGAGACGGAGGATGTGCAAGTAGAGATGTGCACGCCCGTTATGCAACCGGCGGCCGTATGTGCATGCAGGTCACGTGACGGGCGTGCTGGCAAACGCGTGGGCGGGTGTGAAGGTGTGGGTGTCTAACGCACGGAGGGAGGGGAACACCTCGAGGTCCCGCGGCTGGACTCCGACACGCTCAGCCAAAAATAAAGTAATACAAAAAGAACGTTTAACGAAGGTACAAATACAAAAATAAGGAAAGGAAAAGGACCACGCACTTGCGGAAGGCAGAAAGATAGAACTAGTCGAGGGGTGAGGTAGACCTGTGGTCAAATTTTTGAGAGTGTTTCGAGCTGAAGGGAATGCCCCGATGACAGCAGACGCCATCAGCGATTGGTTCCACACCGGCAACAAAAGCAACAACGGATCATCGCTCTTCTTACGGCTGTTGCGGTCAAAAGGAGGGGCTCGTCTGTACGACATCTAGCCAAATACATGCCCTTTATTTTATTTTTACGAAGTGGCGCGGAATTTAGTTTTGGCCCGGTTTAGAAAGCGTCGGCATCCCGTCGGCAATTGGCATAGACCGAGCGCCTTCGACATCATCCCGTCTAATTTGCAGCGGTTGTTCTATGATGGATGGGGACCGCGACTGAGTGAGAGAGACGGGAAACTCTCCTGGAGCACTCGTTCTCCTTCGGACAGCTGGCACCGCCGAGCGCCAATGCCAAGTGATTCACTTGCAGAGGCTGCCCACGGTTCAAAACGTGTTACGTACTTACACAGGTAGTCTAGGCAGGCCGGAAAAACAAACCATGTACGGTATGTATTACGTTTCATGATATACTTCTGTAGGTAATCTACCCGGGGGAACTTGGGGCAAATGTTGTTAGTAATGTTGTGACTTTTGCCCCACCTTAGACAATAATAATCTGCCCGCAAAAATCGGCGTCGGTGAGCCAGTGAATCAACCGTTTATGTATATCGGCACCTACCTTACACTTCACTGCCACGTTCTTTTACCGCACGATTATGTTCTCCCTCTCTCCGAAACCCCCCTTCTTCGGCTCGGCCCGGCCAACATCGTCCTTTTCGGCATTTCGGACCACCTCCGGACAAGCGCGCAGGACCACCAAACTGAAGACAACATAATTTAAGGTATTTGCTCGTTCCTCACCCGGGAGCAGCAGTGGCAAGGCTGTGGGACCGAATACCGACCCCCTCTGCCCTCCGCGCCTTCCTTCGTTTTTTCCACGTCGTCTCCAACACACCATACCCCCCCTCCCTTCCCCTCACCCCCAAGACGCCGCGCCCCGCCACGACACGCTTGGCCACCACATGACTCAAAATACTCGGCCTTACTCTTTTTCCCCGCGCGGGGAGAGGAGCAGGAGGATACAAGCGAGCGCGACTGCGCACAAGGCAGGCACCAATGTGTCGGGATGTGTGTGTACGTATGGACCATATGAGTACATATGCAGCCATGATATTTGTACCAAAGATTACAAAATAGTCTGTGGGCTCCACTGATTGTCCTGGCCCTTTTGAGACACCAAAATATTTGCACCATTCCCTTCACCCCCCCCCCTCCCCTGACCCCTGAGGATTCGTCAGTATGGGCACGGTCCCAAAGCTACAAAACACGACATGAGATCAACATTACGAGCTACAAAATGCACGCGGCCGCTTAGAGAGAAACCCTCCAGATTCCGGCCGGCCGGTAGAGGGCGCGCGGTGCAATGTCAGGGGCTCGTGACTCAGAGAAATCCCAGGCTCGCCAGCTCATTTCAGCTTTCAGCGAGCCTCGCATGCGCAGCGGGGACGCCCGTAACGACACAAAGCGCTTGTGCTCGCCTCCTCTGACCCTCCGTCCGCGCAAAGTGTCGCAATATTTGTTTAGTCTCTCGCGCGAGCCCCCTCGTCCATTCCGTGCGAGGCCGGTGCGACAACGGCACGCACGCCTACAAACGGAGAAACGGAAAGAAAAGAGGAATACAAAACAAAAATAAAAAACAAAAAAAACTACAAATATGTTGCGCCTAGCCTGTTACTTTGTCCTCGGAAGGCGGTAGAGTGCTGATTGGCCGGTGAGGAACGGCCACAGCCCGAATTCTGGACAGAACACGAAACTATTAGTCGGACCCACCTAGGCGGGTGACTTATGCCCCTGTAACGTTTAATGTCCCTCCTTCTCCAGGACTTCTTTTTCCTATCTTCGTTGCTTTTCCAAACAAGATGCCCGTCACCAAATTATCAGCCCAGATTGCCCGTGAGAGCAAAACAAAAACATAATTTGTCAGAGGTTGACAAGGGGGGAAAAGCGAAGAACGGCGCCTCGCCTACATTCAGAGTCTGACATGCAAAAACGACGAAAAACACGGAAAAGTATTCAAATTGACTATTCTTTGTGGGGTCGGTAAGAACAAACCTTGGAGCCGCTTTGGTCGCAGTGAAACATATTTCAGGGAAGTTCGATAGGGAACACGACCTGGAAAAGGTCATCTTCATGTCCGACGGCAGAAGGGAAGGAAAAGAAAGAGATAAAGAGAATGAGAGAGGGGGGAGAGAGGGGGGAGAGGGAGAGGAAGAGAGAAAGAGAGGGAGAGAGAGAGAGAGAGAGAGAGAGAGAGAGAGAG
>NW_026267217.1:921757-926029 GCF_000697945.3 Frankliniella occidentalis | reverse complement strand
AATCACAAGCCAAATGTCTTATTTTAGCGTCGCCCGGCCTGATTTACCGCCCGGGCCGGCTGGTCCGGTTTGATGGCCGGCCCCGGCATGCTAATCCCAGCATTTACGCCCCGCGCCGCGCGCCCGCTACCGGCGGGCAATTCAAACGCACCGACCACCGAGCACCTCCAGTCTCCCCTTCACACCTCATTCTTCTCCCTCATTCTTCCTCTGTGTTTCGCCTAATCTTATCCCCCTTTCTCTCTCTGGGTCTCCCCCCCTTTCCCTTCCCGTCCATTCCATGTTTTTGGACGCCCGCAGATAACCAGATAGGTCACGCGACGCCCCCCCCCCCTCCCTCTCATCTCCTCCTCGACCTCCTTTAGCCAATAACGCCCCAAAGAGGAGCGGTACGTGGATTCAACGTTGATTCCACGTGGATTAGTGGAAATCTCGTGGACGTGGATACATCCACGGTATTTCAACCACCCTTGGCTTTGTTCTCTTGATCACTTTTAAATGCAGAACGATAACTTATTACTGAAAAGAGAAGGATAATTTCCCCTTTTGTGACATTCGTTTATTTGAACTCGAATTGGTGGATATCACGTGGATCCCAGGTTTTTTCCGCCACTATGCATCAGATATAAACCATAAACATACTTATGATAAACTTGTAGTTATTTCTAAATGTGGTATATAACTGTACAGGTTTCTCGGAGGGATGCATTTTGTTTTGTTTTTCACGATTCATGAAATAACGTGGAAATAACGTGGAATCCACGTGATATCCACCGTCTATTGCGTTCAACGTTAAAAATAGTGTTCAAAGCTTTGTATACATAATTGAACAAATATTTAAATTTTGTCAAGGAAGTACAATTATTAATTAAATTCAAGGCTATACTTCTGAACGTACAACGCACAACGCCCTATAAGCCAGAGAGCTGGCTGGGGCGCTGTGCGTGTGCTTTAGAAAGGGATCGGTAGCTGGCATTCCTCTTCCAGCAGCGTCGCCGTAGGGTAATGGTTAGGGTACAAGACTACTAACTCAAAGGTTCCAGGTTCAACTCCACTCAAGGTTGGAAAAAAAAGTTTTTCAACCGACGTGATTTCCACGTCGAAATATCGTGGATAAAGGAGTCAAATCCACGTGGATATCACGTGGATACTCGACGTTGAATCCACGTCACAAATCTACGTGGAATCCACGTTCCTTCCACCAAAATTCCTCTTTGGGGCGTCAAATTTGACGGCGAGCATCTCTTTATGGGTGGTGGAAAACGCACACGCCATCAGGACAGACTAACTTTATTCCTCTCTCGCTCAGTCTTTCAGCGGTCAAAATGAACGATAATGTCAAGAAACACCATGCAGTTATTTTTATTTTACATTGCACGCAATTAGTTAATTACGTCCATGAAGTCCCTTTGGCGATTCGCTGGGGCGTTGTGATAAGCCAGGTGGCTGATTAACCACGCCCAATAACTCTCTTGCTATGCTGTACCACATGCCTATGAGCAGGCGTGTTGCCTACTCGCTCGGCCCCTTAGGCGCTAAAGACAGGTGCAATAGGCAAGCTTTGCACACTTCCTGGTGCCGAACTTAAACTAAACTTCACAAAATGTACAAACTTCGCATACTTCGCAGAGATCAACTCTGTTTGTAGGCTAAATTTGATAGCTGGGATCGAGAATCCGATTTCAAAATCCAGGAGTTATGGTTCACTGGTAAAACAACAGTTGAAAGCTGCACACTAATTAGTGTGCTTTTCAAATGTGCAAACTTTGCACACTTCCTGGTGCCCAACTTAAACTAAACTTAACAAAATGTGCAAACTTCGCATACTTCGAAAACGTCTAGGCAACTCCTCTGGGTGTGCAACTCTTGACACCTGGTATGGGTTTCCTGTACTATTACTAAGGCCAGTATGTGACCAAGTGTGCAGAATTTGCACACTTTTCAAACTTTAAACTTTGCACACTATAAGTAGTGTGCTTTATGTTCAAACACCTTGAAGTGTGCCAATTAGAGAAAAGCACACAAGACGCACACTTGTTTTATAACATGTTGTTGTGACAACTCCAGTACAATAAAGTTGTCACGACAACACACTTGAACGAATGGAACAAACTCGAGGGATAGATAACTCCTGAATTAGGTGTACACATTTCATGAATTGGATTAGAATTAAATTGAATTGGTAGAATTGTTTTTGAATTGGTTTGAATTATTGCGATTTTAGTTTACTGAATTAGCGTGACTTGATTCTTTTTGAATTGCGTTGAATTAATTTCAATTGTTTTGAATTAGTGTGCATTGGTATAAATAAGTTTGATTGGGCAGAATTAGGGGTTTACGCTCAGCAGGGGAGTAATCCATTGCAACAAACTGCAGCCTGGTCCTGGTTGCACAAATGCACACTTTATTATTTTATGAGGACATTTGGTTTATAGGTGTATTTGTGCGTACTTATATCTGTACATTTTGCAGCAAGGCATGCAAAAGGATGTAAATCCTTTGTATGTACGAATCGGACATCAACTGCCCAAACAGCTCAAAACGCTACTATCGAGGGGGGAGGGTATGTGTAAGAAAGTTCAACAACTATCGACGATAGTCCACGACTATGCTTTATGCTAGTGTACGGACGATCATCTTGCTCCGGGCAGAGGTAAAATGAGGCGGGTAGAGAGAGGGAGGGAGAGGGAGAGAGAGAGCGAGAGAGAGAGGGAGAGAGAGAGAAGGGCTAAATCATGACGTTTACCTTAATTCAGCTCGTTACCTATCTATGTGTATCACGGCCTGTGCTCCTCCAGCACTCGGCTCGTGATCTTGCGGCAACAGGACTGCGCCGACTCGTCCAACACTTACCTGCAATCAAAGGAAAAACAAGAAATGTAGAGAAACGGAACGGACCCCACGAAAAGTCCACGTAGGCGGCGAGGTAGGCAACGCGCCGGACTCACGCGCTCGACGGGATTGCCTACCCCTCCGCTCTGCAGGCGCTTCAGGCGGTCGTCGCCTCCCGCTCGTACGCTTACGGAGTGAGAGTGAGCGAAAGGGTTTGAGAGAAGGGGTGGGAGGAAAAGAGGAGAGAGGGAGCCGCGACGTTATTCAAATGAGACAATCCATCAATCGATTGAAGGCGGCTGAGTGATCGATACTCGAGTCGACAATCATACGTTCCATCTTCACAAGGCGCAAAAGCCACATGCGCCGCAAAGACGCCCCTATGCCAAAAGTGGTGCAATGCAATTTAAATTTGACGCACACTGCAGACTTTATAGCAAAATTTTACTTGGATTACATTATTAATTCGAATGAACTTGCTACATGCCCCCAGCAGCTTTGTGAGTGCCCGTACCAACGAATATATTTTAACGGTGGTCGCACGGCTCGCCTGCACCGATGTCCGCCATCTTGTCTCTTGCCAGCCAATGGGCGGCTGGCTCCATTGTTATGCGGTGCAACACACACAGCTTCCTTTTCGATACTCGCGACGACATCGTTTATGTGTTCTTTTTCGATACTCTCGACATGTATTCTTTTCGATAGGCCGTCTGGCCGGGTGGCTCCGCTACATGCGAGGTCGCTCGCTCGCTTGCACTCAGAGCTGCAACGACGACTCGGTACACTACCAAACATCTCTAGAATTGTTTTAATTTTACTCCCTTACTGTCAAACAAAAAAACCACTATTTTTTCACCAAATTACTGTGTTTTGTCACTCCTTCATATATGCATTTATATTGATGGGGACTACTTTTAATTGTTCCGTAAATTTCAGAGGGCTGCTGATTCATGAATCGTGTACAGTTTAGCAAATACAAAGTTTGCACAAATCGAAACAAAGTGCCAAATATTCTTACTGACTTTCCAGGGGAAACCCTGTTTTCACATTGAAAAATACCTAACAGTGTACTTTACGAAGGCTACCTTAACAAGGCTGCCCTGCAGCCTGAATGAATTCATTGGAGCACCTGCTGGCATTCCAGGGCTGCCTTCGGGGGGCCCGTGCCTTCTCGCAGTATCCGTCAGTCTCTCTCTCTCTCTCCCCCTCCATCTCCTGTACTAGTCAACATACAGCAGCGAGAGAAAGAGAGGGTGAGAGAGTGAGAGAGATATGAAAAATCGTTTTCAAACACGACCCAGGGCGCACGCTTGCTTTGTTCAGTTGGCGCGCTCTGTACGCGCACTAGACCAGTGCGACTGCGTTCCGAGAGAGAGAGAGAGAGAGAGAGAGAGAGAGAGAGAGAGAGAGAGTAGCAAGACTGCTGCTGCCCGAGCTGCG
>NW_026267217.1:916193-921707 GCF_000697945.3 Frankliniella occidentalis | reverse complement strand
GGCGCCGCCACGGCGCGGGCCGTCGCGTCGTCGCTTTCTCGCAGCTAAACCGACAGAAAGAGACGCGGAACACAAGAGAAGACGAGACGACCACATGCTGCCGTGGCGTCGCGCCGACCTCCCGTCAAGTCAAGCCGGACTGAGAGCCGGAGGGTAACGGTCACTCATTGCCCGTCGCGCAGTTTGAGTGCGACCTGTACTTGGAGTCGCATGCGCATTACATATTTTGCATACGTTTCTAACTTCTTTTGTGGCTACACCGTTTAGTCCAGAGGACCACAAATTCAAAACTGATGGCCATTATTTTCACAGAACACATTTTCACTGATCAAAAAATTTAGTCAAGTTGACTTAGTTCAAGTTAGTTTCACTTTTGAAAATAAGGGTATTAAAACATAGTTTCAGGAACAAAAATTTTGTCTCCTACCTATAAACAACAGTAAACTTACTTGAACGCCGCGCTCATGCACGTGAGCGTGCGCAGAGCACGCGCGCCTGTTCCAGCCAGTACGGCAGACGACACCCAGCGCCAAATAAATCTAATCATAATGTTGGGGCCATGATGTCCCAACCACATTCTTTTCCCACAGCGGCTCAGCGAGCAGGACGACATGAACTTGATGCAGCAGCAGGAGTTGCAGCAGAGGTGGCTGCAGGTGCAGCAGCGGCAGCAGCAGTGGCAGCAGCAGTGGCAGCAGCAGTGGCAGCAGCAGTGGCAGCAGCAGTGGCAGCAGCAGTGGCAGCAGCAGCGGCAGCAGCAACGCGGCGGTCGACCGTTCAATGGTATTGGCCGGGTACCAACTGCCGGCGCAGGCTGCGGGGAGGCGGCCGGGGGCGGCCGGAGGCGCAAGGTGTTTGTCGCATCGCTGCTCGACCACCGCCACCATACCGCCACCACCCCGCGCAGAAACATGAGTAAGGCGGAGATCAGTGTAAAAGTATACCCTGCCTAACACAATGCCTTGCAAAAGAACCGTGCAGCTCGTTAAGAAAGTTCTTCTTCTTATTCTTCTTCTTATTATTAAGAGCTAAAACCAAAGACGTCAAACTTAAAATTTCTCTAACACGAATGCAATAAAGGTGGGTGCCATTTAGCACCTTCGCCCAGTGCACTGGAAAACCCGAGGAAAATCACATGTATTTTTGTTTAGTCTACAATGTTTTTCCATTGAGTGATAGAAATCTCTTTGAAGGCCAAATATGACGCACTTCCACACCAATAAACACTTATGGTCCAGTAGAAGAACCGTCAAATTTTTACGAAGAGGGGCTGAGGTCGCGCAGAGCGGCGCAAGTCGGCGCGCAGGGTCCTCTCGAGACAATTGCATTCAATCCCATCGCAGAGAGTCAGCCGCTCCTAATTGCTTCCATCCAGCGAGTAATGAGACCGGCGGCCTGACGGCGGCGGGCACCCGCCACTCCAAACACGCCACTCCTCACCAGCTGCAGCAGCCGCAGCGGCCGCGGCGGCGGGGGATCGAACCGCAGACCTCTCTGGCCGCGGGGTCGCGGTGGATGACCACATTGCGCTACCGTTCCGACGGACCCGCGACTTGTCGCGCGTCAAGATGCTCTACAAATACCGAGTGGGCCATGGACGCCCAATTACCTTTCATCTCTTTCCTGGTTTATCCTGCAGGAAGCACGTCATCGGCAACCCCAAGAGCTGGGCGTGTGAAGTTGAAGCACGCGTGAGTGCTCACGCGAGCAATGTGCGGTGCCATATACAACACAAAATGACATCACATTGAAACATTGCAACTATTTTTGCATAGAATTACACTTTCCTGACTGTTTTTTCTAAAATGTATAGGTTATTTGTCAATTTTCGCGTCATGTTGTCACTCACGTGGACGCTCATCCCACGTGAAACGCTCATGCCTGCTTCTCTTTACACGCTCGAAGTGTTCACACCCAGAAATAGAATTAGCAGTGATAACCAGTAAACCGTTTGATGGTTGATTCACGGAGCATCATAAACCAGATATGGTCGTCTCGTCTCCTTTTGTGTGACACATCCTAGTGTGCGACAACAGTTTGCAAAGGTGATGCGCACACACTTGATTTCGTAAGAGCCTAAAATAACGAGGAGAGAAAAAGGGCTGGAAAGGAGAAACAGAAGGTGATCCGTTACGAACAACGCCGGGTGAGGCGTCGTCTGGCCACCGTCGACATTGGACCAGTCCAAACTTAGCGCGGCCTGGACGATACCTCTCCTCGATAAAAATGTCCCCAACCTCCATAATGGGCCGACGGGTGGCTGAGAGGGGGGAGGGGGAGGTAGACTGGAGTACGGCACAGGTCACCTGCAGAGAGAGAGAGAGAGAGAGAGAGAGAGAGAGAGGCGAGTAGGACGGCGGGTGACAATAAAAAGAGATCTCAAAGGAAGTGGACGCGTCCTGCTGCTCCCGCCAGCCACCCCTCTCTCTCGCACCCGCACGAGTTAACCTGTGATGAATATTAGGCTATAAAAGGCGAACCGACGACTAATGTCCTGTTGCTTTGGAGACACAAGCCTGCAGGGGGGCGGCGGCGACGCGGCGGGGGAAACCAATCCGACGTATACCTACTTTTATCCCCATTCCGCAAGGGGGAATTTTGTGCAAGGTATCCCATAACAAGTTGTTCAACTAGTGAGGTTCACGCGTGACAATTATTTGAAGACAACTTTCTTCATGGGGACGATATATGAAGTTACAGCAAGGAGTACTGTTTGTTAAGAGAAGCGCCATACACGTCATTTGTGCCCGTGCCCGAGGAAAGGGAGGGAAGAAGAAAAATTCTTGTTTCTCTCGCGGCGATGCATCGGTCACGAGACACCGCCGGGCGAGCATTCCAGCGACGAGCAAGAGGCATGACTTCCTCCCGGCCGCCTCGGGAGGGCGAATATCTTGCAATGCGCAATTTGTCCCTTCGTATATTCATTTTTTGGAGCACGAGCGGTTGTTGTTTAAAAGCTGATATGATTCATATGTTTTCAAGGTTGTGCGCTCCAGAATTAATTAAAATGCTGCAGCAATGGCCAAAGCCAGCCAAAATTGACAGGTACATCTCAATTATCTAGCGCACTAATATTTGTTCTTGAAACAATTATCTTGCATTTCCGGTATTATTTTAGTAATGTGATGGTAATTTCCCTTGCGTGAATAGTTTACTGTACGCGACCAGCCCGTTTGCAATGGGGGTAACGCCTATACACCCTCGCACAGGTGTTCAGCGTGGCGAATTTTTCTACTGATCGGTGAGAACATCATTAGCGCGCCGAATTCAGCGTAATAGAGATGCTGCGTGTGGGTGCACTCACTCGGGGCACCGACCGGCCCGACCAACACCCGATGCTTACCTGAAACAATGAAAGGAAGCCAATTATCAAACCTGGCAAAAACAAATTCTCCTCGTCGTAAAACGGACTATCATGCTGCCGCTGCAAAGGTACGTCTGTATCACAGGAGGGCGTGGTGGGGCGGGGCGTTGGTGCAGCCTAGGGGCCCTCGGGTGCAGGTCGATTGCTCTGGGCAGACCTGCAGGCAGGTAAGCAGTCTGCTGATGACGTCTCATCCTCCAGGACCGGACAAGGGAGCGTCCGATGTCCTGTCCAGACGGCCAAAGCAATAATATTACCACAGGAGTTAAATATTATTGGAACATCGAATCTTATGCATGTGATGGGTCGCTCTCTACTGATCATAATTCTACTGAAAAAGAAAATCTTTATGTCATGCGTCGTCTACAGTGTCTTTTCTGCCTAAAACTTTTAAACTTCCAGTTGTTTAGTTCTGTTTTTATCTGTATGTAACATTGCAGCAAAACCACGTAGTCCAGCAGCAAAAGGCACATCGGAACAGTTACACAAAAGCCACGGGGGGGGGCATAAATGGGTGAAGGCGAGATAAAAGTGACGAATGACTAATGGTGCAGAGACAATCCAGTCGAGAAAAAAAAGTTAGCACTATTTAGTGTACGATGCGAATGGAAACACTGAGCAGAGCTCTGCTGCTCAGTGTTTCCTATCACTGTAATGATCTTTAAAAAAAAGAAGTGAAAATTGAACACTAGTTCGAAAACAACTTCCACTCAGATGATCCTCGATCCTTGTTGAACACATATGACACATGTGACCTGATTTCTAGTCATATAGCTACGCTGACCACACTTGAAAAAACACACACGCGTGAGGCACAACAAAATCCAACGCACTAGAGGGAGCGAGTCCAAGCGTTCGGCTCGAGAAGGTCCCGCGGGGATAACAAAGATGCATTGTCGTTACAGACAACAATGACAGAGTTAAAACTGTTCGGTCATACGGCCCTCGGCCCTTGGGCTGCTGCGCTCGGGCTGGTCCAGGTGGGCCAGCCTCCAGATTGAGAGATCCCGCTGTCTCATCATTGTTATTATGTTTGTAGGGGGATATCCAGGGGATATCCAGGGGGCGGACGCTCCGTAAATTGAGTTATACGCGGAGGAGGTGGCCGCAGCAGGGCGAGCCCGGGCCAGTTGGATCACTCCATCGACTTTGATTATTTCTGTTTTATTGCCTGATTTAAATTTTTCGATACTACAGTCGTCGGGTGAAAATGCTTTCCGTACGGGAAAGAAGAGTAAAAGCAAGTGTGAAAGGTGGTTATACTTATACTTAAACCGTGCGGTATGTGTTGTGATTGGTGATTGCCCTCAAAGCCAACGAAGGTGTAGATAGAAAGCAAACGACTGTGAAAAAGATGACACACACTACCATTTCGAAAAGAAAATTACCAGCGTCTTGCCTACGAAATGCAAAGTTGATTGGTTCTACCCTTTTCTTTCGGCGACTGACAGAAACACTTTTCAAGTTCGATATCGGAGCAACGAAATCTCCCCGGGGCCTCGGGGCCAGTTGCGTTGTCGGTGAGGTGCTTGGTCTGGTCGGCAGCCACCTGCTGTCACTCGATCAAGCGACGGACTGAGTTCAGCATTTGCACGAAAACTTTTTATTTAAACAAAACAGGCAAAATATCAAAACATATTAAGATTACAAATTCTGAGTTATTTCTTTTAAGAAAAATGCTATACCTTACGATGATTTAGAACCATAACGAATACAAGAGTAAGAAATGAAAGGCCCTTTCGATCCGAGGCCGCTGGATTATGCACTGCGGTTGGGGAGAAAATGTTTGAATTTAATGTATGTACACGTGCGTTAATGGGCCCATCACCTGTTAATGAGCAGCACACGATTTTAATTCGTAAGATCGGTCACACACACACAGCCACAGACGGGCGGGCGCTCAGGGACCTTACTCTGCTCATTACACGAGAGAGCACCTCGAGCGCCAGGACCTGCGACGCCACTCTCCGCCACGCCAAAGCTGCCCGGTATCTCGGTGACATTTTACTCCGTCCTCCTTTCAGCCGCACACGCATATTTTGCATTTATCCGCGCCATTAAAAAGCGCCCCGGCCGCGTGGGCAGAGTTATCGACAAAGCAATCTCACTGTGCGGGCATTATCCTATGAAAAAGAGGGAAAAAGAGGGAG
>NW_026267217.1:914062-915130 GCF_000697945.3 Frankliniella occidentalis | reverse complement strand
TTCCCTGAGAACAGAAGCGCCGACATGACTCCATTCCGCACGCTCAATTTCCGATTCCCGATCATTTCCCACGAAGGAATCTTTAGTCCGGAAGCTGACCGAAGCTGGCGCTGACACTTGTCGCCTGGGAAGTGTTCCTTCGTCAACACTATTCTAACGAAACTTCAAGGAAAAAAAGAACACGACTAATTTTACATGTTTTTCCTACGGAAAGCAATTCAGACGGAATGGCATAGTCTTGCACTGGGTGGTATAAACCTCATTCTCATGGCATGCGTGGCGTTTACGCAGCCGGAAGATCCTTCATCTGCTGTCTTCAGTGCAAAGGGTTACAGGCGCTCGTTGTCTTGCTCTGTAATGGTAATGCCTGAGCAGTTTGCGTTGCGATACCTTTCTCTGCCTGGCACTTGTACCCCCCCCCTCCTCCTCCTCAAAACCCTTCCTTGGCTGATCCCACCCGTCCCACCACCACCAGCACGTCAAAGTGAACAGGAAAACTATAGCAATAAAATACGGTTTCTGGTTCGTTCAGAAGCAAGAGCAAATAAGGCTGCTGGTGCGACAAACCTCTATGGTTTAAATCCTGTGACGTTATTGCCTTTGAATTGTCGAGACGAGTAATTTCTCATAAACGTAATGTGGTGCAACTTTTATTTCTGAGAAAGTTTCAGTAAGGCCGCGGCTACAGCTGTTGTCAACAGTCGACGATTACAAAGGTCGAAAAATCCGCCTCAAGTCAGAGTCTCAGTTACCGAACAAATACTAGCCTATCAGGACATCGAGCTGCGAATAAAACCACTGGGCTAAGCACCAATCGGTTCTCTCGCTGGTATATCGCAACTTTATCGCGCTCTCCTCCTCACATCCACATCGCTTCTACACCCTGCACCCGTTCGCCGTCCTTTTGCAAAAGGGTGCATTTCTTTACCGACCGAACGCTTGTACTGATATCACGGTATTATGCACTTTGGCGAGGAGACACTGCCCAAAACTAAAGGTCAGAGGAAACATTTTTTTCAGGAGCCTGTGACCCGCGCCTGCGGGTTGACTACTCACACGATGATGTGG
>NW_026267217.1:907951-914012 GCF_000697945.3 Frankliniella occidentalis | reverse complement strand
CAGTAAGGCCGCGGCTACAGCTGTTGTCAACAGTCGACGATTACAAAGGTCGAAAAATCCGCCTCAAGTCAGAGTCTCAGTTACCGAACAAATACCATCAGGACATCGAGCTGCGAATAAAACCACTGGGCTAAGCACCAATCGGTTCTCTCGCTGGTATATCGCAACTTTATTGTGCTCTCCTCCTCACACCCACATCGTTTCTACACCCTGCACCCGTTCGCCGTCCTTTTGCAAAAGGGTGCATTTCTTTACCGACCTAACGCTTGTACTGATATAACGGTATTATGCACTTTGGCGAGGAGACACTGCCCAAAACTAAAGGTCAGAGGAAACCTTTTTTTCAGGCTTGTGACCCGTGCCTGCGGGTTACCTACTCACACGATGATGTGGCCAGGAAAACCTTACCTACCCGTACAGTATGTGACAAAGTCTACGATAACATCCAGAGGTGCCTGGCGTGAACAGCTCAACTGGTGCCATGTCGTTCCAAGTTCAGTGAGTGCATTGGCTAAGTATGTACTATCGAAATGTGTACGCATCTCTTCACCGTGTGGCTTATTTTCTTCAGACAACACAGGGGTATATAAAGACTTCAAGGTTTACCATAAGAATCCACTCACTCCCCCGGATCTTCTGTCTCGCTCAAACAAGAGCAGGAGCTTTCGTCTCTCTCTCTCTCTCTCTCTCTCGCTCACGCGCGCGGAGACAACCTT
Organism: Frankliniella occidentalis; assembly: GCF_000697945.3. Taxonomy (NCBI): domain Eukaryota; kingdom Metazoa; phylum Arthropoda; class Insecta; order Thysanoptera; family Thripidae; genus Frankliniella; species Frankliniella occidentalis. The sequence goes on along the minus strand of NW_026267217.1, from coordinate 913,296 downwards.
GCGAAGCACTTCTCCTGCTGATACACCATCTCGGCGTCACAGAGACAACGGCGAGGCGACCGAACAGCGCAAAACGAGCAAACCAACGACACAAAACACGAATTCCACGCGAGAGGAATAGATATAGAGAGGTGAAGAGAAGACAGAGACGGAGAAACGCAAGGGAAAACAAAAAGGGTGAAATCAAATTGTGAAAAAGGAATGGTCATGCACAAAGAGAGGCGGAGAACACGTGGGCCGTCTTTATTTTCCTGCTGCTCGGTCTCCTTCTCTCCCTCTCGCTAACCCTGCACCCTCCCCCCTCTCCGACTCCCTCCCTCTCTCCCTCCAGCCGGCCGGAGCAGCACAACCCGCTCCTGACGACTTCATCTCTGTTTATGGGCGCGCTTAGGTCGACATAGCGATACGTGTTTGCGAAGAATAACCCGTAGGGGAAAGGTGCAGGCAGGCCAGCGTGTGGTTAGGTCGGGGGAGGGGGAAGGGGGGGGGAGTGCTCGGTACACAACATGGCTTATGAGCTGATATAGAGACGTCACGGGGCAGCCACCACCACCACGACCGGGCACCAGCGGCCTGCAGCAAATCAGTTCAACACACCATCACAGGGCTTCCGAAGAGGAGGCCGACCACACAAGATCGATCACTGCGAGCGAGCGTGTGCGCGGGGATACGGCTACCGCTGCGCTCAGGACAAGGTTCGTTTTGTTTTGTTTGTACTATTATGATTTTTATATGCGGCGATCGCAGTGTAACCGACGACATATCCATTTTTGCAGGAGTCTCAAAAAGTATCTGAGTGCGTCGTGTACGCAACGTTCCTGAGGAACGCGCTGCAAGAAGTGTGCACGACGTGCATTCACATACTATGTACTCCGTGAGAGAGTAGAGGTACAAATATTATGGCCGACTATGAGGATGAGGTTTGGGATCACCATTGGAGTCGTTAATAGAGAGTTCACATCCGATGGTATATAAATATTTTTGGGTCACTTCCAATAGTGGCCCTGATCAGAACCCATATTATGTACTGCCCTTTCTCCCAACAGGGTACGTTAGTACATGCACAAATCTCTAACGATACGGGGACTTTTCTTTGAGGAGGGAGGGGGGAGGGGGGTTAGGCACGAACATTAGTGTGCAGAGTGTGTCAGCGAGCGGCGGCGGCGGGCGACAAGCCCGCCGGTACAGAAATCCGATCAAGCGCGTTAAGTCGAGCTGTGGGGCGCGCGGGGCGCGGCGGTAAGACGCTTGTAACCCTACCCGCTGACCCTCTGGGCCGGGCCGCGGGGGGTGACCGCCGCACCGCTAATGAACCTCCGGGCCGCAGCAGTCTCCGCACCGCCACATATCAAAACGCTCGCGGGGCCCCACGGGCTCGCCTACGGGGCTCTACGGCCACTCGTTATTGGCAGTTATAGTTGTTGAACTTGAGCAGGCAATGCCGAGGCAATGCCCCGGGGCACTAAAGCGCGCGCCCCCTCCTCATGTAGCCGACACTGTGGCAGCAGTGGGCGCGCTCTGCCGGATAAAGCCCGAAGCCGCAGGTTACATAAAGGAGCAATCGGCCACCGAGCCGGCCAGGGCTATAAGGTGTCCGACTGGCTGCACCTAGGGTGCCCACACGGCGCCAGGGTGTCCGACTGGCTGAACGTAGGGTGTCCACACGGCGCCAGGATGTCAGAGTGGCTTCACATTGGCTCTTGAAACACTGACGCGGTGTTCTCCAGGGCAGCTTTGGCCCCCACCCCACTGGAGCGTTTTACTCCTGAGCATCTTGGGGTCATCCTGTAAAACCCGGCGCCATCGACCACCGCAAATCTTTCTTAAGCTAGCTCAGCAAAGTCGTTTCAGATGCACCATTTATACTCGAAACAGTGCGCACTTGGAATGCCCGGCCCAACCACACCCACGAGAAGTAGCGGCGCGCTTTCGGTCCGTAAGCCAATTAGAGCAAGGACGCTCAGGGCCCTAATGAGAAGACAACTCAAGCGTCCGAACGAGAGTCCTGGAAACTGATAAGGACGGACCAAAGTGAGTGCCAGATCACGCCGACCAACGCTGGGTGGACAAGTGGACCGGCCAGCCCAAAGTCTTTCCTACTGAGAGAACACACAATATACTTTTAAGCCAGATTTGACAAGTAGACCAGGTCAAACTAACGGCAAGTAAATCTCTAAATCGGGCCATTGCTCGTCGACAAATCCGGACAATGAAAACGTTCGGTTCATTCTGACTGATCTTCCACATTATGTGCAAAAAGGTATGTGCTTACTTAATAGACGTTTCGTTTTTAACAAGTTTTAAAGCAAAAATGAAAGTTTTCGCAAATTTAAATACACGAAACTGTTCAAATCAACGCTGAAATTTAACGGCCCCTTTGCATATGTTTGTGAAATTATACTGAACCACATGCATGCGTGTGGAAGGTGGGTTGTCGAGCTCGAGGCTTGATGATAGGCAAACCCGGTGTACACGAGTGCATGCGTTACAGCAGTATGACGGGCAGTGTGTTCCGGCACACATTATCAATGGTTACCGAAATCGTGAAAAAGGTAAATGTTTGGAAGCAAGGACCTTTGTACACAGAACGTGATGAGAGCCAGTAAATGTCTCTCCAGACTGTACCTGGAAATGGAAAGCAGCCATGTTGGCAGCCCTGCCGTACTTATACTATAGGTATTGTTCCTCACGGTATAAATCCAGCGCTAGTCATAAATACCTGGCTATGAAAACTGCTGTTCCTGTGGCCAGTGCCTGTACGTGTATGTGTGGGTGAGTGTTTTGTGTGTCTGTATTTGTGTGTGTGAGTGTGTGTGTGTGGCGGCCCCGCATCTAAGCCCAGGGGGGGCTTTCAGAGAGGCGGAGGGGGGAGGGGAGAGTGAGGGGTCGGTGGGGAAGGCCATGCATGCACCCGCCCTGCAGGGAGGCACGATGCTCCCATAATGTATGCGTACCTCATCAGGTCCTCGCCGGCCAGTTCAAAACCCGGGGCCTTGTCACTCCGAGGGAAAAGACACGAAAGAGATAAAACGGGAAGAGGGAACAACTGGAAGGAGCACTGTTAAATTCCTACAAAGCATTTGCTTTGCAGAGCTGCGAAGTATTTTGCTCCTTTGTAGCTACGAAGCATTTACTTTGCAATTACAAAGTGATGCTTTGCAATTGCAAAGCAATGAAAACGCTGCAAAGCATCGCTTTGCAATTGCAAAGTGTCACTTCGTAATTGCAAAGCATCACGTTGTAATTGCGAAGTAAATGCTTCGTAGTTACAAAGGAGCAAAATACTTCGCAGGCTTTTAACAGTGAGGACAGACATAGTAAGGACCGGAGAGGAAAACAGAATCAAGCAAGCAGGGGGGGGGGGGAGAAAGATCGAGACTACAGCGTCTCCGACCGACCCGCCCGGCGCAGACCGCTCGGCATGTATGTTGGTGTAGCCCGGTCTGTTCAATTCCCTTTGCTCCTCGCAAAGGTGCATTAAGCGTCATTATCGTCGTGCTTCGCTTTGAATATTATTTTCAAACACTCCTATATCTTCTGCAGCCGGGTGGTGGTGGTGGACCGAACACATCAAAGATGGGTGAAATATGGGGGAGCCGGGCACGAAAGTGTAATTACCACACGAAGCACACAGGGGCCAGTGCAGCACGCGAGAAGAAGAGAGGGAGAGGGAGAGAGGGGGAGGGAGAGAGAGAGAGAGAGAGAGAGAGAGAGAGAGAGAGAGAGAGAGAGAGAGAGAGAGAGAGAGAGATGAGAGAAGGGGAGGGGAGGGTACACTACTTGCGTGATGCTAAAATAAAAGGGCCCAGGTCAAGAAGCAATGCTCGGCAGATGAGCCACCAGTTAAAGAGAACAACATCGCTAGCGCCGTCCGAAATGCAATCAGAGATAAAGAAATGTAACAGATAATTGTAAATCTGAAGAGACCAAAAGTTTGAAGTCAAAGAAAGCAGTCAGAGAGGGGAGGCGGCAGCCGACTGGTTGGGGAGGAAGAAGAAGAATTCTATTTGGGCTGCGTGAAGAGTGGTCTCGAGGGCGTCTCGCTCCCACCTGAGGCGCGCCCCCCAAGCCCAAGGAAACGCCTCCGAAAGGGCGCAGCCGGGCTTGGGCACACGTGTTGGGGGCTGGGGGACCGCGGGCCCCAAAGGACGTGGCGGGGCGGGGCGTGGCGAGGAGGGGGACGGGGCCCAGGCCCGGGGACCCCGCGCGGCTGCGGCCGGAACCACAGATAACATGTCACGGGAAGGCGCCTCGGGCTCACTAATGAGGAAGCTGACGAGCGAACTGCGAAAACACCCCCTTGACGAGGTGACGATCAGCCCGGACCCGCCCCACAGCAGGATGCCGTTGGACTCAACACGTCACGCCAAAACGTCCTTTTGCAGCTCTGCAGTCTGACATTCTGTGATGTCACTTTGGAATAGTGTAGTCGCGAGGATTCCGCAACCCCTACGACGCCCACCAATATTTTTAAAATGTTTTCCTACCTCATAATGTGTTAATTGCCACACTCTGCAACTCGCCGCCCTTCTGTCATGTCAGCGAATGAACCGCTGGGGTATGTGCTCCGGTCAGCGGCGCGGCGCTGTCCCAAAACTTCACACCCATTCAGTCAAAAGAAGGGGGGAGGGGGGCGGAGCGGGGCGTGCTGTTGTGTGCCGTCGCGCCGTCAATAGTTCAGTAAACACCGCCGTTAGTGTCACAGGCGCCGGCCGGGCCTGGCAGCATAATTTGCAGCCCGCCATATCAATAGGGCGGCCCGATTCTTTTGATATCAATGACGACGGGGTCGATGTCGTCGTCAGCGCCGCCCCAACCCCTTCGACGGCTCATTGTAGGCAGGACGTCCCTGCTGCTGCATCGTGACCCACGAGGATTGACACGCGTCCGGTTTGACTGACATGTCAACCTGGGACGGGGACGGACGTCGAAATACTGGCCTCGCCCGCCCCACTCTGATCACGTTCCCCACCACATTGATTTAATGGTTTAATCGATACAGATGAGCAGTAAGTTTTTGTGAAACTGGTTGGCGTGTGTGAGCGGCATTACAAACAAATCCAATATCTGGCTTTCGAATAAGTCTTTGAGCCGTCCGCTATTAACATGGAAGACGAGAGCAGAAAGAGTTATTAAAGAGAACAGCTACCCGAAGAAGGGGGCGGGGCGGACGGCGAGCAAACTATCGCCCAAACTTGATGAGGCGGACGAGAGGAAGGGCCCGAAAAAAGGTAGCCAAACGCCACACACACATACAAAAAACAAAAGCGATACAAATCACATGGTCGCTGACGGGGGCGGCAACAACCCAATCATGCAGGTGTCAGGGTCAGGGGTAGGGGGTG
>NW_026267217.1:891343-907041 GCF_000697945.3 Frankliniella occidentalis | reverse complement strand
GCCCGCCCCCAGCGCGCTCGCCCAGCCCGGCTCAAGGCCCGCCAGGGCCCGGCCCCCAGCAGACAACCCTCCCCGATGAGGGATTAGTGGCGGGTCCTTTGGGCGGACCACTTCCCGATGAATAATCTCATCCTGAACGAAACCGCTCGCCGCCGCGTCCGGTGGCGTAGCCGCGCTGCTGCAACGACCGAGGGTGAAAATGAGATGTTTCAACCGTTCAACCCCATGCCTGTCCACCCCTCCACTTCTCCCTCATTGTCTTGCTCTCATACCCTCTAGATAAGACTATATTTTTCTGTCCAAAACAGAGGTTAAATGGGATGCTGCCCTTATTGAACATCTGCCAATCGAAAAGCATATTTGAGCCACAGTATCCAATTGAAATTCAGTTCTTAAGCGCAAAGTTATTAAAGTTGTATAGAAGGCTGATTCACCCGACCTACATTCGTATTTTAACTTGCGTCGCACGCAATGGGGGTTTGCACCAGGGGTTGCCTGTATTTACAGAGGTTCTGAAGCAAAAAAAAGCCTACCTTTCAGGTGGTTCAAGACAAACATCCCGAAGGGAGGAAGGGTCGAATACCGCGTGAGCAAAGGGGGCGGAATACATCAGCCCATGTTTTGATTTGTTTTTGTTTTTAAATGCATTTCAGTTATTTTACTGTGTCTGTGGCGGTGGTGGTTGTGATTCTCGTCTCCTTCTGGACATAGGATCCTAACGACAGCAGCCTTTGACCATCAGGCTCCGGCGGGGCTCCAGCGGGGCACCGAACAACCACAGGGCGCCTCGGCGTGTCACGGCGAGCACGATAGGATCGGAGGAGAGAGAAGGAGAGGGGCAGAGAAAGGGAGAGGCGGGAAGAGAACACAAGGCAGGCCCACCGAATTGGACCGCGAGTCAAGGAGAGTTTTGACTGGCCGGGAGAGAAATGACAGATCTATGATGCGAAGGGAAACGCAAGGAGAAATGAAAACAGAAGCGGCGCTCTTTCCACCCGTCTCTCCGTCTCCCCCCCCCCCCTCTCCCTTCGCCTCTCTCAGGTGTCTTTCACTGTCCGCACCATTGTTCCGTCGGCATATTGTTTTACGTGAGGTGTCCCCCCGATGACTCACTCGGGCGGCTCGAGAGGTCGCACGCGCGCGGGGTCAGCCTTAATAATAAGACGAGCGTAATTACATAAAACTTGACCATCATCACCGCTCTCAATCCGATTATTTTAATCAGCCAAGGCGGCGCGTGTCACCGCAACGCCGTATGAAGGGTACAAATATTATGATCCAGGTTCATATCACCCGAACGGTTTCCATCGATTCTAGGACATTTGAGGGTAAGAAAAGTATTACTTACGTTCTAAGAAATTTTCATTCACTTGAGTAAAACTTAATAGGATGTTTTTTTCGGACTAAATACTTAAGTTTCCTCATGCCTCAATGAGGTCGAAATTTTATTCAATCAAAGAAACCACTTTCTAGGTGTAAGATAGAAACAAATGTGCCGGGGTGAAGATATTATGATAGGGTAATATCGACTCTAATGGTGGCCCTGATCACTTTGGGGCCCCATATTTGTACCCCCTCCCGCCTGCACAAGCTCGGGGAGTAATCTATACATACATCGCTATATAGGCGGCTAGTAAAGTCGTTCACCTTTGCGCAGGGCCGTGTGCGGGACCGTCTGTTATTGCAGGGCAGACCACAGGCTGGGTGACCGCTATCGAACAACAATATTGGCTCGCCACCGACCGCACTGCGACGCGGGGAAAAGCTCTCCGCGTGCGTGCCTTTCGGGAGCGGCACGTCGCCCCAACCACATCCTGCGCTCAATGGACTGCCATCACAAGGGGTAGTTTAGTTTGTACTGTTTTTCACGAGGTCTACTATTGGAGGGTTTGGCACCAAGGTTCGTAAGTTGCTAACATACAAACCTCATAAAAAAAAACATTACATACGTTAAGTTTTTCGTTCGCTCATACGATTAACACATGGAATTTCAACAGTCCAACCGCCATAAGGAAGCAGAGAGCATGCCCACGGACTTAAGGATGATCCCCTGAACACCGGGAGGCAGGTTGGTTTTGTGAGCACGCATAATGAAATCCCGAGCCCGCCGCGCGCGCATGTGGGGAGGGAGACACAAATCACCTATGTGAAAGCACACAAATTAATTTCGGGCGCGGGAGACTTCTCGGTCCGAGACGGGGGAAAAGGCAATGAGGGTCTCGGACCCATTTGTAACCGCTGACTTTTGGGAGGGTAGATCGAGACGATGAAAGTAGCACATTTTTCCTTTCCTCGTGCGTGCGTGGGGGGATGTCGTCGCCTTTATCAGAAACACCACAGTCATCAAAAACAATGACTTTCATGAAACACCTCTGCCGTGACATCATCCCCGAGACCCGAGACGCCTTTACGTTTGAAAACAAACCTCTCATTTCTAATCTGACATTATTTCCGGAACCTGCGGATACTTGTTTTCTTGACATGAACACTGCAAAAACAAGGATGCTATATAATTCCTTTTTAGACGCGCGAAATAGTCCCTTGACAAAGACGTTATTAGATTGGTCCCCGAATGACCCATAACGTGCCTGACAAAAGCATCAAAGCTTATTTCAACGGTGTTATGAAGCACCTTTGTTTTTCCGGTAAAATTTGATGCTGCGTGCGACACTATCCCCAATTTTAAAGTTTGTTGCTATCAAACAGAATCGTCCGTAAACAATCCCACGTATTTGTGAGAAGGGCTGCAGGGAGTCCCTAGCCGGCTTGCTCGCCAGAGGCTCGCCAGAGCACTGATCCGTTTGGCTGCTGATTTACGAAGAGATACCGCCGCCTTGTTAGGCGCCTCGAGGCCTCTAATTGTGAGGGGCCCCAGCGCCACCACCGCGTCCATTCTGTTGTGTCAACACATTGTGTTCCAGGGGACGGAAAACTGTCGGTCGATAGCAGCAGCATGACCTTCCTGAGGAGGGGAACCCGGTTCCTGGAACTGTTCAGCAGGAGGCGGCAGGTTCGAGTTTGAACACTGACAGGTCAGAGCAAAGGAGGACGCAATCGACACCCCATCTGCCAAGTCAAAGCAAGAAAGTTATCACTGGGTCAGACACAAGTTCATCGAAATAGTGTAGGACACAGCACACTTCCAGGTCATTAGGCAAAGGGAATTTAGTCTGTTCATGGAATATCTTCTGTCCAACTGGGGTACACGTAATTTTACCCAGCGCCAAAGTTCGCATGGAAAAGAGTTACCCTACTTGTCACTGTGAAGAATGGTCGTTTTTGGTACAAAAACATTTTCCATGGTAGATGTCGTAGGTTTACAATTGGAAATTGTACACTCTAAATGTCAAGGGACAATTTTGTCCGTAGATTTGCAACGATTTCGTGCACATCCAGAAAGGATGCAATTTTGTTCCCTTAATTGGACAAATTGTGTGAAGTTTCACACAATTTGTCTAGTTTTAGGAACAAAATTGCATCCTTTCTGGATGTGCACGAAATCGTTGCAAATCTACGGACAAAATTGTCCCTTTACATTTAGAGTGTAAATTTACAAGTAAGAGGTACTGATTTGGAATCGAATATCAAGCAAGAGAGCGAGGTTGTACATGTACGACACATTTTTTATTAGTTACTTGGTAAATTAAAAAACATGTACATACGAACACAGTTACCAAAGTGGTGTAGCCAAAACTTTGAAAAACACTGCCTAGACTGTTAAAAATAAGTGTCATCAGACGACAGACTGAGGGATGACACTCCCATTTTATAACAGAAATGATGTTTTCGTTTGAACCCTCTCGAAACTTGTGATATTCGGCCTATCGTGTACTGACCCACAACTAAGACTACTTGGTATTACTTTGCTGTACATGTACAAGAAAAGACTAGTTAATTTTGTTGGCAACACATTTCGTTCCAAAACAGGAACATTATTAACTTTTTTGACAGGAGCAAACCAAAAGCAACTGCTTTCGGTCGGAAACAAAGTTTTCGAGATTTTGATTAATGTTGCTTTTTGACAGTATGTTTGTAAAAATCTAGCACGTGCTGCTAATATTAACCACACCTTCATTGTAGATTTACAACAAATTGCAGCATCTTGTGTGCTCTAGGGCCACAAAAACATACGGCGCAAAAATAAAACACCATAAAATCGACTTTGCAGAAGCACCGTTCGTATACTTTTCTTTTTCTGCACCCAATCGTCGCAAGTGGCGCGGGATCGGGGTGATGGCGATGCTGCTACGGTGTTAGGTTCGTAATCTCCGCCCGAAACAACGACGGCGACGCGGCGACGGTGAAAACTTCTCGTCCTGGAGGTGAGTCTCGACGACTCACTTTCGGTCCTTGTGCAGGGCTTGTGGCCCCCCTGCTTTGCATTGCAGATCTGCGCCCAGATCTTATCGGCACACGGACCGTGCGGGCGGGGCTGCGCCGGGACTGCGCCGGCCTGCGCTGCACCGGACCTGGACCAGCAGGCTGCAGCCTGGCCGGGCCCAGCTTCGGCTGGAATTGAATCGGACAACAAGCCCCGAAGCAGAGCAATCCAAGGGCGTAACTTCACTGAAACACAAGCTGGGCAGAAATGACTTTTCCAGGCATATTCTGCAGAATGATGCCATCGACTTCATTTTGATGTCAGAATGACATCACTTGATTGATGTTAACGTAACGCCGAAGGCCGAGCAACCAGAATATCAAAATTTTGACAGTGACGTTACTTATTTGAACGTCATTTTTGACGGAAGGGTGTTCTCGGGGATGCAGTGCAGACCCTAGGCGCGACACACCCAGTCGGTAATTAAGTCATGACACGAGGGGGTGTGATCGAGTGGGGCGCCATGAGAAAGCACTCCGGGGCACGAGGGCTGTCCAGAGCGTTTCGAGAAGTGGGAAAGACTCGGAGCTGATTGATCGGGTCATAACGCAGACAAATCGTCTCAGTAAATGTCCAGCCAGGCCAGGTCGGCCGCCTCCAGCGAGCACCGCCCCGGCACTTGGCTCTTCCGCAGGTTTGGTGTGCGCCAGCACGGATCCGGCAAACGTATTAACATGTTTATTACGGCGGGCGGAGCATTATGGACGGCTACGCGTTTTATGCGCGGATCGCACGACCGCCTTCGTGTCGCACGCACCGTGTAATTTGGCAGGCGAACACAAGGGACAAATCACGGCCAATTCAAACACATATGGAGTCATCGACGGGGTATTTCTATACCACACAGATCAATTCTTTCTCGATTCAAATGTGCAACAAAAAAAAAAATCTCTGACGAGGATTTGTTTAGTATTTGAACCGTTCAAACGCTAGGCTGCTAAAAAATTCAATGAATGCAAGAAGTTGTCCCGGTTCACCATCTTAGTCGATCTTTTGTTCCCCTGTGTGTCCCGGTCCAGCTTTTCGGCCTCTTACCCCATCTAACCTAACTTCTGTCTTCAGGAGTGTTAACCTTACCTAGTTTAAAGTTACCGACAAAATTAAAGCCTAAAAAAATTATTGCAAAGTAGTTTATTCATTCGCAGAGCAAACAGTATAGCTGTATGAGGACGGCACTAGCAGGGATTACACCTGTTGAGTTAGATTACTGCAGGACCAGTTCATGACTTTGTTCAAGCCGTGCGGCTCGCGTAGGTGACGGCTCGGAACAAACGACATGCGCGCATGCGAGGGCACACTGCGCCGCGCACGCCAGGGGGGACCGCGCCTAAGCGCGGCAGACAGCGACGGGGTCAACAACCCGCACAGGGCTTGTGCAAACACCACGTGACTATAGGCGGAAACCTAATATTATGGGACCCCCCCCCCCCCCCCCCTCTCATATGAGGGTGGCCAGAAGAGTCTACAGGGAGGGGTTCCATGATATTTGTACTCCAGGGGTGAAAATATTAGGGGTCCCTTATGCACTCCAATGGCTGTCTTTGGCCCTTTCGGACCATACAATGTTTGCATCGCCCCCTTCCTAAAGTCGCGAGGAATTGGTCAAAACCAGGTGGTTAGGACTCTTGATCAAGCACTGCATCCAACCATCACACACAAACATAGGTGACGAACCTTGTGTGGCCGAGCGAGACGTCTGCGTTGTCAAGATAACCAACTCCGTAAGGTCAAACACGTCGCTGCGGGGGAGAGGGACGCCTAGGAAAGAATGGAAGGCTGCTCAATTAATTTGTCATCTTGGCCTGGCACGTCAGTGACTATAAACCTCTCTCTCGCTCTCTCTCTCTCTGGCACATTGTTACGCCAAAGGATATTCCCCGCAAACGACCCATAAAGTGAGAGCGTTAAAATTAGACTGACATTCCGCCGCAAAGTAATGTCTTCATATGACTACAACTCTGCTCATTTTCTCGGCCCAGACGCCACACCGTCAGCCAGAAAAGGTACGAGTTTTCGGGCAGCATGCACGCGTGCGCACACACACACACTCAAACACAATCGCACGAGACACACGCGATTAAATCGACGACTGCGAGTGTGAGGTCATTATTAGCTTTAGCATGCAACAATGTCGACAGCAGGGGCGGAAGTGCAAATTGAAACTCCCGCCCGCGGGGCGAGTCGTTCGACAAGCATCAGACTGACAACCCCCGATTAGAGAGGGGCGCAAGGGGTGCTCGGCTAATCCGGGACAGTCATCTCCGATTCAAACAAAAGTGCGTCCCGATCGTAATCGCCGCCCAGTTCCGTATAAACATGACAGGTACTCATGTTCCGTCACTGCCCTGGCGGCCCTGCCACGCAACCGCAGCCGATCGTCCCGATCACATCAGATGGGGAGACGGTGAGGAGGTGAGAGGGCCGATAGCCTTTAAACACGTATGGCTTTGAACTTCCCGCGCTTTGGACAAACTGAATAGCTGATTAGTAATGGTTTAAAATATTGGTTAGAACCCTCTCACCCCGAAAAAAAGTTTAAGAAAACGTACGTGCTAATAAACTACAGAATAATCAGGCCATTTTCACGACCGCAGTCCAGTTGATTCGTAGTCGGAAGAAAGCACACTAAGAACTTCATCGAGTACCTCCCCGGTCTGGTTTGCGCCTCGGTGAAAAGACACTTGATTGATTAGCTTCGACTTGTCATTGGAGGATAGAGAGAGAGAGATAGGGTCTTTGTTCCTTTGTGAGTCGGTCGTGCCGTCGTTAGGAAACGCAGCGCACTGCAGGCAAATAGACACCGAGCCACGATTCATACCTGTCATACCGCCAGGTGGCGCTCGCACAGGTGCAAAAGTTGTGGCTGCACCCTGCTGATGTTCTCGTAATTATGTACAGGCCAAACTATTCCATTTTCGTTTCTACGATATCTTTGGACCAATCAGTTTCAATGATAAAGCTGTATTGGTATCACAGCAGGATTCGATTCAAAATAGCTATTCCCACACATCTGATTGATCGACAGAGGAGGATTTCGTGCTTCCATGCCTTCTTCAAGCCCGATGGCCTCATTCAAATGTACGTATGGCGAGAATAACCCAAACCAATCTGCTTTGCTGGACTGATTTCGACCTCTTCGATATGCATTCCATAGCGAAATACATAAATTCAAGATTAGCAGACATTGCAAAATTTCTTTATAATGCCAAGGTTTATTTCTCTGACACAATACGTTTCCCTTTAGTGACTCGACGCCCGCTTAAGCAGAGTTTAATTTATTTGAGCTCATTTCCGATCAAGAAACCAGTTAGCTAGTGGTCGGTAAATCGCATTGTGCCCAACAAGGACGATTCTGGACAAGAGGATGGCGGAGTCGTAACGTTTAAACATCCGGCATTAAAGTGTCAAGTCCACTCATAAGGTGGGCAACTAACAACTGGAGAACGATGGAAGCTGGATATGTTTCCCTTCCTCGCCGCTGGAGTCTACCGCACCCGCCGCGCCTCCAAGACAATTCAATTATCCTGAAAGACGTCCAGGCGAGTTTACGGCGCGGCCACCGAGCGAGCGGCTTACAATTCGAAAACTGAAACAAGCAGCGTTATGGTTGAAAAGGGCGGGTATTTGTCACCAGCGAAGGACAGTGCTGTGGGAGCAGACGAAACTAGAGAGGAGCTGCTGCTGCTGCTACCGGTACCGCCTCCTGGGCCCGAAGGGTCTGAAGGGGGAGGTGAAGAATCGAGGAACAAATGATCGTCGTCAAAACCACAGCAGCAGTGCCTGCTTGGTACACGACACCTGTGTCATTTGTTTGGGCCGCTATGACGCGCAAGGGTGCAATCACAGACGGAGAGAAAGAGAGAGGAGGAGGGGCAGAGGAGAGAGTGGAGACAGGGAATCCTGCAGCCATTCCAGGCCTCGGTGCTTGTGGCAGCCCTTTTTTTTTTTCGAAAAATAGCGTGCAAGTAGTTGGGTAACGTAACAAGTCAGTCACTAGCTACCGACCGGCAGCTGTCAAGTCAGACCTCAGAGTAATGCATCCGTCGTGACGCATCCCTCCGCCGTGACAAATAGTTAAGAAAGGGCTTATCTCGCATACATTACGCCCATAAAGGAGCTCAAAAGGGAATCACTCCTTATCAGTGACTTCGTAGGCTTCACACGCCACCGGCAAACGGGGGCCAGGACCTTGTCCTGTGAACTCTGAAAGCAGCATTTGTCAAAGTATTCAGGTTTCTGTTGCCGTCTGGTAGGTTCCGAACGATTCGTCGTCTGGTTCATCGAATGTGTCATGCGCGTGAGAGCCCGCCATCTTCGTCCAAGGAGCCGATGCAGGACTTCAATAGAGAAACGGTGAACATACGCGTATCAAAACGTGGGAATTGCATTCGTTCTTTACAAATAGAAGTGGTGTGCCATTCGAATGCTTAAAAATGTGAGCCAAAATGTCGTCACAGAAACGCACGCGATTTTAATTGTCAGATTGCCACACACTCCTGTTTGAAGAGTATACAGTGAGTTCATTTATCCACCCATCTATTTTAGAAAACGTATGGTTGCAGCTCTTAAGCTAAATCTCAGTGTTCCGGAATCAAGAATATGCCTTTGAAACTTGCCTCTAGAATCTTTTCGGGGCATTCCTCTGCCTGTAAGTGGCTGGAGCCGCGACAAGGTGGGTACCGCTACATTGTCACCTCGCAGGGGTGACAAGGAAGCGGGTCGGGCGGCAGGCTGCGGCGGCGTCTCACGGCAGCGTCGCGGCGCCTCTGCAGTCTTGTCGGGCGCGCCGCGACGCGCCGCCGTGAAAGGCATGGCATGGCCGCGAAGGGCGTACACTGTCGGCGAGAAAGGGCGCGCAGCCGTTCGGCTGACTTCAGTACTTGACTAGAAATATAAAGTTAATCCAAACCTGTGTGGTTTTTCTTTATATAGGTCCTGCGCTTGACCTGCCGGCAAGCGTCTCCTCACACGCACTACTGTTCTCGGAAGGTTCGAAAGGACGCATGCCGCGCTGGTCTGGTGGCGAGAGCGAGGCGAGGAAGCGAGAGATGGAGATGGTGGAGGGTGGAGGGCGGAGTTCACTGGAAAAACAAAGGTGCTATCTAATGCCTTTTTACAGGCGTTAATGAAATAGTGCCAGATTTTAACAGTTTGGAAATTTGGCCTTCGACTGATAAAATTCAATCAGGTAGAGATTTATATCACTCAGTGACTTTTTCAGATTTAGCTGCTGAAACGGACGCTAGTCTGTTAGTTTTTATGAATTATAATTAGTATTATTCGCTTGTTTACCCAGTTACACAATCTACAATTTGAAGAAGCGACTTTGTTCTTTAGCCCGGGACTAATTAAGTCTAAACCACTTCGGACGGCCCTGAAGAGGTCATACAACTATTAAGGCCAAACCGGACCAAAATGGAGTTTAAAGGGAACCCATAATGTATTTTACCCCGGGCAAATGCCCAACCTTATTCCAAGTTTTATAGAACAATATTCGATCCAAGTCGAGACAACTACAATATAAAGAAGTTATAGACTCCACTACCTTGCGGTGCCACGCTCAGGTATTCGCATTCGCACACACACATGCATACAATGGCGCTCGTCTGATTTGTCGGCCTCACTCAGCACGCAGACGGCGCGCGGCAGCCACTCACACCTAATTACCGGACGCTTAGCTGCTCGGCGACCTGTTGAGCAGATCCCCGGCCCCGGCAGGGCCCCGGCAGGGCCCCGGCGTGGCAGAGCGCGAGCGGGGAGATTTCCGAGGGGTCCTTCTCTCAAAAAAATCAGTGTACACCCTTAGAAAATATCACGAAAAAATCATAAAAAAATCATGAAAAAATCACCAAAAAATCATAAAAAATTAACGAAGAGTCAGAAAAAATCACAAAAAATCACAAAAAATCAAACAAAAATCACAAAAAATCAAGAAAAACAGAAAAATCTGTGTACGCTTACGCTACAATTTATAGTGAGGGACCCCTCGGAGATTTCGGATGCGCCCGGCGGTGGCAGCAAGAGACGCAACCGCCCCCCTCTCCCTCCCCCTCTATCTGGCCTCGCTCTTTCTCCTTCCATTAGAGGCTTGAGTAATGAGAGAGACAAAGACGGTGGCCGCAGAGTGAACAAGGCACTAACGATGTGCGGCAGCCACCGGGGCCAGGCCTCGCAGGCATCACCGTCGCAAAAGATTTACAGCGGCGGGGCGGGGCGCGGCCAACACACGCGGGGCCTTGTAAGCGCGGTGTTAAAAATACCAAAGCAGCTTCGTCTTGTCTAGTCCTGGACGCGGCGAGACAATGCCAAAACGGACCGATGCGTCTTCTGGGACTGCGGTGTGGTCTGGGGGGGGCTCAATGGAGAATGTTTCGGGTTGCGGCCGCTGGAGCGCGCCACGGCACGGGTTGCGCAGCGGCTGCTGGGCCCCAACGAGGCGGGGCCACAGTCACCACTAAGAAATGACTTCTTGTCAACGCGCCTTTCTAGGGTTGAAAAGCAGGGATGTAGAATTCTAATCCTAACAGGAAGGAGACTAGCGTTTAAGTATTCAATAACAGGTGTTTGGAGTTTTAAAATTTTAAATTGAAAGATATGCAAGTGTGAAGCTGGAAATCTGAAAACATAAAATAATTAAACCCCGTTGTAATGAGCTGAAATGTATTTACATTTAGATAAATGCAACCTTACAATTTTTAAAAATCCACGCGTCAGTGTACAAATGTCTTCCTTGCCCTTTTTTTGATGCGAATGATCCCTTAACGAGCCCAGCAAGAGATCTGGGGTAAAGTCAGCACGTCGAGGCCGAAGAAGTCAACGCTTATTGTGCCACCTGCGGCAAGGTGGGCCCATTATGCTCCTCAAAGGGTCGGCGACAGCCATTGGTGGGTGGCGAGACCGGCAGGCCGAGGTGCCCAAAGGTGCCTGCCCGCAGGGGCCCGCCCCGGCAACGTTCCTCGTGGACGAAAATGGAAGTTCCGTGAAATTCGGAGCTGTCGGTGCTCAGCAGGAGTTTGCCGACAATCGGGGTGACCACTCACTTTACGCAGAAAACCACCAGAAGACTCGCCAACATCACGGCGGAGGTCCAACGACTTCAAAGTGCGTGCGTCTCTCTCTACCTCTCTCTGTTTCGTTCTCTCGCTCCAACGTCTGTCTGACTTTTTTCGCCTCCCCCGACGTGTCCTGTAAGCTGAACGTGGGACGTTAGTGGACGCGGGGGGCGTATCGTCAGTCTCAATGATGACGTCCGATCACTGATTTAGGAGGGGAGAGACTGGGCGACGGAGAGAGGGATAGAGAGTGAGAGAGATGGGGAGGGTAAAACAAGCTGTGCGACAGGTAAGAAGCAAATATTCTTTTTCCTTGCAAGCAGTAGGCGGTAGCATTGCTGTTTTGACGTGTAGACGAATGGAAACGAAATTAACGTTTAAAACGGTCGAAATAACATCGCACACGACACGACGGGCAATTATTTCACGGCAGAGCCACGCATGCGCGCGGCGAGGCATTTCTTGAAAGCGTGAAATTTAATGGCATCTAAGGTGTAGCAAGTTAGATAGCTGCCGACAGCTTGCATGCTCTGCTGCCAAGAGAACACTGGAAACTAACATTGGAGATCTATTGAATTGCATTTTTCGACTTGGCATTATTACAATTAAATGTGTTAACGGGGCCAAATTGGTACTGTTGTATGGTTAACCCTTTAAAAGTCGATAGCAGAGTAAATATGCGAACGGTAGCCGGAGGGGAGGACGGTAGGAAAAACGAAAACACAACACCATCGGACCCTTTGGGTAACAGGGTAACAGCAGCGGTAACACCAAGGTGTGACCTTCCCAGGGGTGTGTCACTCACACTCAGTAGACGACCCCCTTGCTCCGCACCCTCGTACGGAACAACAAGAGTTCAAGGTACACAGTGCACACAAGTACTGTCTCCCTCCCTCATCAGCTCAACGTGTTTCCTGAGCTTGTTGTAAGCGAGAGGGCAAGCGCCTCGTTACAGATGATGGTGTCAATAGCTCTGCACACGGCAGCCCCTTTTTTTCGGCGAAAAGGAGGCCTAAGAGTCGCGTGCACCGGCGCTACCTCCTCCCGATCGTAACGCGCGCGGAGGAGCTTCCCGGAAACGGGAGAGGGAAGGCCGCTCCAAATGAAAATAGGAGGACGGACGGACGGACACGCGCGTCTAGTCTGGAGGCGTCGGCCGACATCTGTGCAAACCAGTCGGTCGAGCATGAGGCTCTCCGCCTCGCTCTCCGCGGAACAGCCCCACTGAGCGCTGCTCGTTGTAAAGTGAGAGAGTAGTTAGTGACGGAAGTGGTGCCGCGGGCCGCGGGGCGGGGGTCGTCCACACAACCACACACACGCCCTGAAGACGCACGAAATTATATAGTCGTGGCGAGGAATTATGTCATTCACGCGGCGGGTCGTAGACTCAGGTCTAATTGAAGAAGATTTTGACCTTTGAAACGTCGTGTCCTTGGTCGGCTCTTGTTCAGTGTCACGGAAAGCTTTCGCCACTCCGGCTCTTGTCAGGCGACAGAAGCCAAAGCCAGGAACCGAACGCGAGGAGCTATGGCGTGTTTGCAAACGAGACGTGGTCTACTGAGCATGGGCCCGACGCCGACGCCCGCGCCCAACTATCGCTTTTCTTACAATACTACGTGACCTTGGGGGGGGGTGGGTGAAATACTACAGGATCTCAAGACGAGCCTATAGGGACCTTTATAATATTGGTAACCTTGGGGTAGTTTTTGAATCCCAGCGTACAAATATTATGGGCTCATACGGATCTCTATGTATATATAAGACCCTATAATATTTGAGACCACCCCCTAAAAGACATGTAGTATACGGACGACCCCTTTCCCCTCGGCCGTTTGGCGGTTGCTGAGGCCGCCGATGCGATCGCCTAAACTGCCCTCTGAGCGAGCAGCGCAGTCCGCCGCCCGGCCGCCGTGAGTGTTGCGGCGGGGCTCGCCGGCCGGGCCGTGGGGGTTACATGAAGTGCAAACGCCTACCTCAATTTAAGTTATCAGCCGCGGGGATCGCACGCATCCAGGAGCGGCGCGGCGGGCGGCGGATAACAGCTCTAAAAAAACACACGCGGCAAAGTGTCTACTCTTCCAGTAGCCAGCCACGGGCCTGTTATATCTAACCTACTATAAAACTTTATGAGTGCCTTTTAGCACCTCAGAGTAAGCCGTTACATGTTCTGTGTCGGGAGGTCAGGCGACGCGCTGATCAGCCGGCGGCGGGGAGAAGCAAGCGCATGTGCATACATAACACCAAAGCCAGATGCGCAGAGGCCTCTGCAGGTCGCCTTTTCTTAAGTTAGGAGTCGTTACCGTTCAATTCCTCGGGGTAAAAATATCATGGGTTCCCTGGACTCCAAAAATGAGGATGCGATAAAATTTTCACCTGAACACGTGAGAATTTTAAGAGGGCGGGGTACAAATGCGTTAGCGTATGATGGAGGGGGTGCGTTGCGTTCCCTCCCCATGACAGTCCTCCCGATAAACGTAACGAAGCGCCGACAGACAAAAAAGCGCCGCCTTTCACAAATTGGGACCGTTCTCCGGCGTTTTCCGGTTGGTTGGCCGGAATAAGGTTGGGGGAAAGAGGGGGGGGGGGTGCAGGGGCGGAGCAAAAACTATACCGCGGCCATCCACGCAGGGAGCCCCATTCACATAAACGCTACCAACCACTACCAACGAGTTTGATGAGTCAGGGTCATTGATTCGTGTTTCCTGTGAGGAAAAACAAGGGCGGGTGGAGTCCGACATGATACGGGAGAAATCGTGGAAACGCGACACACTGTGCGGGAGGGGAAAAGGGGCACAACGGGAAGGGAGGTCTACCTGGAGGAAAGTGATTGCTAGTTGCCAGCTGCCAGCGTTGTATTTATTTGTTTTTCGAAGAATCGACACAAAATTAAGAACATGATGCGGGGGAACCACAGACATTTTTATCGGCGTAAGAATACGACATCGCGATCCGTTTGCCGAGAAGCCGTAGTCTGTGACCCGCAGGCGACTATCACGGGCAAAAAGCGTCAGAATCGCGGGACATTCTAAAAGATTGCCCCGCGCAACAATTTATGGGAGCAAAGTCATAACTCAGACTATGATTAAATTCTGGCCGTACGTTACCCCCGAGACAGAGGCTGATTGGGAAGGTGGGTGCGCGAGCCCCGTCAGTAGCCCGGCGTCAGGTCAGCCCGGCGCAGACTCGCGGCCTGATAGCGGAACAGTCTTTGATTCACGAGCTTGGCGAATTTTAAGACTAAGTGCTGCAGCTAACCCCGCGATTCTCTGACGTAGTAAGCTTTTTGTGTGTTTTGAGGTTACGACCTCCCCCTCCCCTCACACTCACCCAAACCCTAAAGAAAATGTATAAAAAACATGAGGGGGCTATACATGAGAGTCAAACACGACTGAAACCCAAGGTTGTGGTGCACAGCTTCTCAGGCGCACAACCGCCGAACGGGTTAAAGACCTCACAGTCGAATCCAGGGTCAGGAGTGACACCAACGCATTCAAACGACATGGAGGAGTGTCGCCCCAGGCAACGCTTCGGCCGCCATACGCGAGGAAGCAATCTCTATTCTTCTTGAATGGAGTATAAATCTTGTTTGGCACAACAAACTACCGAATAAATGCTTGCAACGGTAAATCATGAATGTACACGCACGCACAGCTGCTGCTGCAGATTCCTGCCGCAGCCCGCGCGCCTCGGACAGGCCTGCAGGCCCATTGAGCACACGTAGTGCACCACTGTGACGCCAGTCACACTCTGCTCCACCAGAATAGGGAGGCAAGAGGGGGGAAATCACTTTCAGACGAGCTTCTTCGGTGGCGTTCAACAAGAATCTGGAGTGGGCCGGGGGCCGGGGCTTCGTCAAAGTTCAAAGGGAATATGATGGGCAAAGCATTTGCTATTGTCTATTTCGAGTGGACGAGCAGGTAACAGGTTCAAAGAGCTCCTTCTTGGACCCCTTCGGCTATTCAATCAACCTTATTGACCCTCGACCCCTCACTCATTTTCTACTTGAAGGGTGAGCCTCACAAGGCTCTACCCCCGCGTGGCCACGGGACGTGCCGTGGGCTACCGTACCGTGTGAGTGGATTTATTTAAGAAGGACAGCTCGTGCCTACGACCTCGTCCGATTTGGCTGATATTTGGTGGACATGTTCCTCAATTGAATTGAAAAAAAGACCAGGAAGCGTTTGGCCGAGAAAAATTTACTTCCGGAACTGTGGGCAAATTAGTGGTTTTGCAGGCATTTTGGGTATTTTGCACTATGACTAGAG
>NW_026267217.1:883378-890943 GCF_000697945.3 Frankliniella occidentalis | reverse complement strand
CCCCAAGAAATTTTTGAAATTTCGCTATTTTTGACAATATCTCAAAAACTATGGGTCGTAGAGACATTCCGATGGCATATTCTTGTTCCTTGGTCCATTCTGCATCCGGAGACACCTGAGATGACAATATCGGACCAAAACTCTAGTCATAGTGCAAAATACCCAAAATGCCTGCAAAACCACTTACTTGCCCACAGTTCCGGAAGTAAATTTTTCTCGGCCAAACGCTTCCTGGCCTTTTTTTCAATTCAATTGAGGAACATGTCCACCAAATATCAGCCAAATCGGACGAGGTCGTAGGCACGAGCTGTCCTTCTTAAATAAATCCACTCTGTCCGTCGACTGGCCTCCGAACACGCTGCAGAAAAAGACTCGCTTCCAAAGTTTGTGGTATAATAAAGCTGGGCCCCCTCTAGGAGTGGTGGTGTTGTCACTGACATCTGCTGGGAGGATGCATAACTAAGATCATTTTACGGTCCAGACCAGCAGCAGCAGCCGCCGCCTTAGCGGTTCTCTGGTTTATGTCAAGCCGACTGAATCTCCTCTCTGTGTCCCCCTTTGAGTGGTGTTGATAGGGGACCGCACCACCACCACCAGGCTCGCCACCAGGCCTTGCACACCTCACCTTCTGATGTCTGCCTTACCTTCATGATCTTCTTCGCCTGCAAGACACGGAATCTGAAAAAGGTAATAGGATTACACTTAATTTCTTATTTCTTCACTACGAACATGAATTTTTTTTAAAAGTAGAAGAATGCATTTTGTGGGGTTTATTGCAGCGCGGATTTTTTTGGCGTCAAATAAGGTTTTCGAAAGGGTGTCGCAACACTGAGTACAGACTGCCCTCCCTCGAGGCCGCGGGCACAAGGGGCTATCACACGCGTTTTACAACTCGCCGCTTTTTCAGCTATCCCGCATAACATCGCAGTCGGTCCGGTCAGCGAATATCTGCCATCATAAAATAGACATGTTACGGCGTAATCAGGCTGCGGGCGAGAGGGGGCGAGATAGAGAGGCGGAGAGGAGCGGGAAAGAAAGCCAGAGAGAAAGAGAAACAGGGAACAATAATTAAATGGTGGAACTGTTGCGCCAAGGTGAAAAATAAAACGGCCATAAAAAGCAATCAAGATCCATGTTTGTATTCCCGCGCCTCCTATAAGTCAATCACACGCGCACCCTTTCCCTTGGGCAGTTCGATCCACTCCCCTGAGGTTTGTTTGTTTACCTGATCATTACTCGGGGCGTCCCTTCCCTATTCCCCCCCCCCCCCCCATACCCTAAGCATGCGGAACCCCACTGACCCTCGAGCCGGGGCGCCTGCAGGCCGTTTTGCCAAATTATGATGGCCCCCAGTTTGTCGGAGGAAATGGCTTTGATGGGGCGGGTCGTGTCATTTTAATTTCACACATCCGGATGGATGGGAGCGCGCGCGCGCACACACACACACGCGCACCTGTAACGCGGCGCAGCAGCGGCAGACCTAGCCTGAACGAATCTGATTTTGTGGTCCATCTCAAGTCATCGCTTCCTCCGAGCGCAGCATCTCTGCCATAGAGACGCTGCCTACGGATTTCAAGACGCCATGGTACCGGAACAGAGTGCGGGGCAAATCAGTGGGAATTAATCACTCGAGCGTACGGGGCGTGGCGAGGCGGGGAAGGGCGCTGAATAGGGCCCCAGCCCTGTTCCCAGGCCGGCGCCTGGTCCAGGCGCGCCTGCCCACCTGGAGATTCATTGCTCGCCGGGCTGCCGAGGGCTGAGCTAACGCGCTCGAGTCGAGTTGGAGGCACCGCTGGTTGGCTGCCTGACTGACTGAAGCGCTACAGCATAGTCCGACCACCGCTACTTGTCCATCAGTGGAACTGTGAAAGGTTTACTGACTGGCTGACACGAAGACTCTGAACCGAATCCTGGTCTCCATTAAAAAATCAATTCAGAAACCACACAAAATTTGTTTCAGTTGCCACGTTTTTATTTTTAAATTGTTAGTTAGGTTCCACCGGCCGGGACTCCAAGTAGACTGACAGTCCGTGCCCGAACAGTCGCGTCTCGCGTCGTGCACGCATCCCTCGCTCCCCGAAGGGCAGTCGTGTCCTCACGGCCGCTAAATGTCCAGCACTTGAAGGTGGACATTTCGTTGCTACTCGTTACAAGTATCGACGCCATCGGGCAGCAAAAGCGTCTGCACTCCGCTCATTAGACATGAGCCTGTCTAATAAAACGTTTTAGTCATCATATCGATCTTTAGTGTCAATATTCCGTCAGAGCTCTACTGGGACTGTCGCTTTTGACACACGATAAGAGCACATCCATTATTTGCCGCTTGGTGACATTTCTGAACTGTCTTGTCTTGATGCCCGAATAATTGACACTTGACGTCTTCGCCTCATAATTTGTGAATGAACAAGTCTTGCCAACACGCTGAGTACGCACATTCGAGGTGACAGGCAATGAGCTCCGCGCTACCATAATTGCACGCAAGGTTGGGTGCCATGGGAAACGCGAGGGGGAGGTGTGTCGGTGTGTTAGCATATCATATCAGCTTATCGCTGCGTGTTTTCGCTTTGTTCTGCTACTAGTTGTAGGCGAGCACGAGCAAGCACGGGACGTTATGTGGTGAGCGTCAAGTTTCCCATCAACTTCTGCGTGTTGCGCTTCGTACCTCCAAGAAACCAATTCATTAAAGTCGTCTTCAAAATGCCTTACTATCTTCTCGCGTTATTTTCCGTTCATTGAACGGACAAAAATATTCCACACCCACACTTTTGGAGTTGGTGTAGTGTTGGGGTCAGTGGTTACTTGGGTCAGAAAAAAAGCTTTGCTACACGTCGCCGCCAGGACTCGTTCATCCAGAGCCAGATTGTAGAGTTTGTAGCTATAAGGCCGGAGACTACTCTGTCTCTTTCTCTCTCTCTCTGGCTCACACGACGCACGCACAGGCGCGCGCGCGCAACGCAGAGTAGACGACGCTATAAAGAGAGACGCACTCCGGGGAGCCTTGGGGACTACATAAAATCAGCGCCCTCGTTACGAATTACAAGAGCCGGTATAACATGTCCGTGTGGGCGGCGGAGGGTCCGGAGAGCGTGGGCGATATTAGGGAACTTGCGTAGGATTGTTAGAGAGGAAAAATCAATGCCCCCCCCCCCCGCATATTAGGGGGGGGAGCACATGTAAGTGCAAAAATTGGTTACACAGCAACAGAACACTGACTCCAGATGGGATTAGGCCAGTCTGTCCGCGACCCAATCCAATAGGCGATAAAATAGCGCCAGCATCAAATGATAGGACTGTCTGCGTCAGTGTGAGCTGAGCATATGCAGTGTGGGGCGCGAGCTGTGCGGCCATCATACGTTTTTGTGCCCTCTCCTTCTCTTTCCCCCGACTTTTCCATGTTACTATCCCCCTCACCCTCTCTCTTGCCATCTCTCTCACCCTTTATTTTCTCTTTTTGCCGGAAACATAAATGGCTTCCACGGATTCACACAATTTTCGAGTCGTGTTGTTTTCTGTGCTTTGGGCCCTATAACGCCGTGCGAGTGACCAGGCGGATGGCACGCACACGAAAATATAGAAGCTAAACAATCTTGAAGTTATTTTTTTTTTTAAACCAGGGTCACATGCATGGTCCCATTTATATGTAGCTCCCTTAACTTAAGTTAAAGTGTAAAAAACAAACTTAGGACTTCAAAGAGGCGAGAAACCTCATGTCCTCCCTGAGTTTGCGATCGCGCCTCGAGCCTTAGGTTAACTTGTACAGGCATTTCCGCGCGACCAGCAAAACTTTGCATATAGTGAGAGAGAAAGAGCAATGCTGGCTCGTTAGTGGTCGCACACCACACACACACACACACGCCTACACCTACATACACACACACATGGCGTGCCACGATACGACACAGGCACATAATTATTGCAGGCGACATGGGGACGGTCACGACTTTAGGACAACCACTACTGCTGGTCTATGTCTACCTCTGGCTTTGCCTATGAGACCGTGACGACGCAAAGTTTCGGCCGACGCGTCCCCTTTAAGGATCAGTTTTACTCTTTCACGCGCTACACCTGCCTGAAACTGACACCGTATACAAAGAAACTTTGTGTACATGGCTTACGTTCACATAAATGTAAAAATTTATAGTGCATGATTTACTGATAAGGTTCAGTTTAACTCACTGGCGATCCTTCACCCGGTGGTGCTTCATCCCCCAGGTTCAGTTTTATTAGTTCATAGATATCAAGCAAGTGCAAATGGCATGCTCTTGCAAGTTTTCAACATAGTTGGCTTTTAACTTTTTGAGTTGATATTTTTGAACACTTTTAAGTGTGCAATGGTGGCCAAACAACACTTTCAAGTGCTCAAATCTACTGCACGTCAGCGCTAAGAGGGCTCGGAGTGTGCTGCCTGCGCAACCTGCCGGTGAGCGTCGGAACCAGGCGGCTCGTTCTCCAGGTACGTTCCAGCGCTGTAACATCTCACTCCAGCGCTATTGTATACCCCCACCCCGCGTGCCGCTCGCCTCCAGCTCCGGCCACAGCTTCATTTTCTTCTCCATTTAGTCGTGTTTGGTGCTGCGTCTCGATCTCGCTCTCTCCTCACCAGGGGCGGCGGCGCCCAGCCTCTCTCTTTCTCCCGCTTGCACGTGGGCAGGCTTGTTCACCGCAGCAGTGCAGCGCGCACTGTCGGCCAAACCTGGTCATTACAAAGACAGCGATATATAGTCCGTTCGATTCACGATTGCCTCCACGCTGCTCGGCGGTGACGAGCGCACCCGACTATGGCAGTGATCATGTCACGATTTGAGGAGCAAACCGAGTCCCGTTTGACATTACCCCTCCCCCCCCCCCCTCTCTCTCTCTTAAAGGGCGAGAGGAGGCAGTCCTGCTGGACATCGCACTATTGTCCAACCGGTTCGCCTGCCCACGAGTACCAACTGCATGCACTGCAGTATCACGCACAGAGGGGTACCAACTGCAGGACCTCGTATCGCCACAGACGAGTTCTTGCATTCCTTACAGATATGTGGCCGAGTAGGGCCAATTAGTATTCAAGCACATTATTGAAAGGGACATAAGAGACGGCTTTAAGAGACTGACAGAAAGAACTTCTCTTTTCCAAGAATAGCCATTATTGCAGTCATGTTCTGTATACTATCTAGGGTCTGCTTACTTCAAAGGTGAAATTGTAACCAATTTTTACATTTTACCGAAAAAGCCCATACAACTTACAGTAACGGCATTCCTGCCAATGATGTTGAGGTACATCGCAAGTCTGATATTTTTCTAAAACCGCAGATCACATTTTGTCCTTATTGCGCTGTTCTGCGCAAGGAGCAAAAATAATGACTCACTTTGGCGAACCATCTCCGTTACATGCGTCCCATTGTTCCCTTCGGGTGGAAATAAACAAGACAAAAAGTGCGAATTTTTGTTTCACCTGCCGCTGCCACCGCTGGGCATAGCCGAGGTGAGGCGGGACGGGGGCAGCAAGGAAAAAAACAAAACACGAGCGCGCAGCGGGGCGCGAGAGAGAGGTTAGGTGCGTGGGGTTTCGCGTTTGGCCTTTTAGGGCCTTTTTATGGGTTGTTTCGCCTCCATTGCGTTTGGTTGGTTCGTTTGGGCCACGCCATCCCAAAGGCAGGTCCTTCCGGAGGCCAAAATGACCCAGCGGCAGGGAACCTGCTGCGTCGAGAGTTCGAGCAGCTTCTCGATCGCGGGGTTATGGGGAGAGGGGGAGGGCAGAGTGCACCCCCAATCACCCCAAACAACCACGTGAGTTTGTTACACCATCACCAAAGTGTTATCACAAACTTTTCATCGGTTTCTCTTTTGTTTTTCGTCCACAGCGATGACCCGGAGCCAAACACGACGCGCGCGCCCTCTCGCGCCGTGGCTCTTTATTCTCGGAAATCCACGCCCCCCGCCTTGCCCGGACCCTGCCCCGCTCAGCAGCACGCGGGGCACAGCGACTTCTTATTCCGCTCCTCGGAATTTTGCATGTTTGGCGCAGGCCTGCTGCACCGTCTGCAAGGCGATGAGGCACCGTAGAGGAAAACAGGAGGGAGGGAGAGGGAGGGAGAGGGAGGGAGAAGGAGAGAGAGGGAGAGAGAGGGAGAGAGAGGGAGAATGGGAGAGAGAGGGAGAGAGAGAGAGAGAGAGAGAGAGAGAGAGAGAGAGAGAGAGAGAGAGAGAGAGAGGAGAAAGGAAAGGATGGTCCAGTGTTCTGATGCCCCAGCCCCAACGGCAGAAAAGTATAAGAAGCCGTGTATAGGGGTGTGACTTTCGTACACATACATTATATATCCACCACAAAGGGGGGATGTAGGCAGCAGGTATTGGGGCTGTAGGTATGTGGAGGTGCTACGGACATCCTGCCCCGCCGCGCCCCGCAGCGCCCCGCCACGCCCCTCCGGCCGGCCCGAGTACGAGAGGGGACCGGCCTAATAATAAAAGTCCGCCTGTTTGCGTTGTTATTGATGTTGCAGCCGCCGGAGCTGGACCTCCCCCTTCCACCTGAGCGCGGCTAGCGCTGCCGAAGCACCGAGCGCTGAGATCGCTGCACTGCTGCAGGTGCCAGCAGTGTTCCGGCTTATCTCACGTGCGTCTGCTCCCGTCCAGAGGCTCCGTCTGAGTCAAGTGGCTTACCATGAGCCCTTTTGTTCGAATGCGGGTTTGATGCACGATGGCAGAAGCTCCGATTCACCTTTTCAAATGGCAAAGTCTCCAAGGGCGGACCAACCACCACAAAGTGTCTGAACATTCAGCATCCACTTTGACTCCCCAAATACATACCCTAAGTTAATTTTGAGGTACTATCATCACTGAACCCTTTCTGCTTGGGATATCGACATCATGTAGGGGTTCGATTCTTTCTGCGTTGAAAGTGCATTACATCGTAAGCATCTCCAGCTCACACGAGAGCCGCGAGAGTCGGCACGCGGTCCTCTCGTCGTTGGCAGCACTAGTGAGCTGCCCGCCCGCCAGGCCCAGGCCGCTCACACATACTGATTGAGACATCAACGGGCTCCGGCGGGCCTGGGACGTGGCGGGGCGCGGTGGAGCTGGTCTGGAGGGGCCAGGGGCCAGGGGCCACCTGTAAGGCAGCACGGTCCTGGTGACCACGGCCGGCCAAGAGATTCCGGAGGCGCCCGCCGCACGACGCCCGTGAGACGGCAGGGAAGTCCTTAAAGTTTCAAACATGTTGCGTCCTTTCTGAGTCCGCTGGGCAAAACACGGCTAGTCCTGGACAAATTCGGCCAGTCAGTCTCAATACACCCTTGAAAAATACTGGCGTTATGGAGCTGTGCGTTTCCCTGGAGCGCACCCTGGAGAAGCCCTGGAGGATTTTCAGGGCGGCCCGGCCCACCCTTGCGGCCCACCTGCAAGACCACCTGTGGGACCCCTCTGGGGGCCGGGAGGCCGCCGGCTTGGAGCGCTGGGCCCCCAGCCAGGAAGGGGCCGGGGGGCCGGGCCCCACGTCCGCGCGCTGCCGGCCCGGGCGGGGGGGCTGGAGGTGCCTGGAGGAGGGAAGGAGGTGCCGGGGCGGCGGCGGCTCGCCCAGACTC
>NW_026267217.1:867597-883323 GCF_000697945.3 Frankliniella occidentalis | reverse complement strand
GGGGGGCAGGGGCCCAACGCAGCCATGGCGGGGCGGCGTGAGAAGGGCCCCACCGTCGCGATGGCGCGCGACCGGCCCGGGGACGCGTAAGCTCCAGAGGCAAGGGGCATGAAAACACACACACACAAATAAACTCAGTAAACCACAAATTATGTTCACCACATGCCCGGATTTGACGCATTTAGGCAAAAACCATGTAGAACTGTTGGTAAAAAAAACTCCATTTTTCACAGCAGTAGACAAGTTTTTGAAAAATACACACCTTGTTTGCTATTGTGGCTCAATGTCATGAAGCGGCGGCATCACGCTCACGTACGGTCCCCAGCCAGGCCTGCCGCGGGCCGGCCAGCGCTCCCGACGTGTTTCCCCCTTTACCCTTCCCTCCCTCCCTCCCTCCCTCTCTTTCTCTCGCTCCCTCTCTCACTCCCACTCACGCGCGAGGCTCCGGCAGTGACGCCGCCGCCAGCGGAATGGTGATGATCATCATTGGCCGATTGATTTCATTGATTGATTACGGCGGGCGGGGCGGAGCCCCATGGGGGGTCATACCACCAGAGAGAGAGAGAGAGAGAGAGAGGAGAAGAAGAAGAGAGAGAGAGAAGAAGAGAGAGGGGGAGGGGAGAAGAGAAGATTGCTTACGAATGCCTCGTATTCGCGCGCGCGCTGCAGCTGGGGGGGCATTATGGCCAACACAACAGAACGATCACTTAGATCACAAGTGCGCGGAGTGTTCGATCCCACGACAGCAGGGGAATGCACCGGTCTTGTTGTGCCCGCCGGTCCACGAAGACTCCGGCTCCAGCGGCGGCGTGTAGCCGGAAAACTGGGGCATGCTGCCCCTCTGCTACGCTCTGCCCTGGCTCCGCCCGGGTCCAGATTGGCCCCCAGTTTGTGTACACAGTGTCGGCGGCGCGACAGGTGCTCCCGGGGCGGCCCCCTTGCTCCTCCTCCGCCTGCTCTTTGGCCTCTTCTTTCGATCCGTTGCGCGCTCCGGTTCCCCTCCACCTTCGCCACCTTTCCTCGCCCTCGGCTTATTTCACCTGATAGACGATTCCCTTTGCAGTCCCTCCCGCGCGTACACTTCCCTCGCTTCATCCCTGACATCGTGATCCAAAGGCGCCCATTTGCCGGTCGTGGTGCCAATTTCCCCGGCATGATTGTCGCTCCCTTTGTTCCGGGCCGTCCGCCGCCGGGCCCTCCCTGCGCGATGACACCCTCCTCCGGAGCCCGCCTCCACCTCCGTCTGGACCGCACGCTCCTCCTCCTTCGGCTCCGGCCGGATCATTTTGGCGGCTGGGATTGACCCATCGCACAGGACGCCGCCGCACGCGCGGTCTGTTCTGACAGGACGGGGCGGTAAGCACACCACGTCATTATTTGCCAAGTTTTCGAATGCAGCAAAAAAAAAAAAAAAATGTACACGTCACTGCAAAGATATGCCCTATTCCACCCAAGAAGTCGACATTATCCCGTAGTTTTTCATCATTTCACTGGACTCAGATCATTCTGTTTTTGTTTTACGTTGCGGCTCTTTTCTGTTTTTGTATATGTATTTATTTTTTTCTGTTTACTGACTGTGAACAATCGGTGTTACGGTGTCGTCGTCCGGCGAACATTTGTTGCACCAATAAAATCTCTACGCGGCGGCACGAACACACCGGCCAACAGGGGACGATAAACAGCGGATAGTGATAGATGTACGAGACGGTAGAGGCGAGCAAACGAACGGAGCACGTGTGGAATCCGTCATGCCAATGTGTAAGTGGCAATTTTTCAGTACTATCTTGGCGCAATTTTAGATGTGGTGTTACACTATGGATGTCGTGGGATTGCACGTATTCTAAATAATTGTCCGCCTCTAAAACTAAAAAAAAAATTCCACGAGTGTGACTTACTCTCTCCATATCCACCAAAAGTTGTAGAGACGCCCTTTTCGAACAACAAGTTTCTAACTGTGCCCTCCGTGCCGCCATGAAGTGCCTCGGGGATATTTATCGGCC
Organism: Frankliniella occidentalis; assembly: GCF_000697945.3. Lineage (NCBI taxonomy): Eukaryota > Metazoa > Arthropoda > Insecta > Thysanoptera > Thripidae > Frankliniella > Frankliniella occidentalis. The sequence continues at coordinate 881,323 of NW_026267217.1, read as the reverse complement.
TGTCGCTATTACGAGCGGCATCACGCTTGTCTGTCCGTCTGTCTGCGCGTGTTCGTCTGTCCACGTCCGTCCGTCCGTTCGGACGCAGTCGGGTCGCGCAAATCGGCTCTCGGAGACTTTGACGCTGGACGAGGGCAAAAGTCCGCGTTCGGTCCTCGGTTCGCGACCGCGCAAAGGAAGGCGATTTAATGTCCTCGTTTTCGGAGGTAAAAACAGCGGGAGCGTTTTATAAGGGGAAAAAACCAGAGGATGGGGCGGAGAGTGTCAGCGCAGTGCGACGTGCTGGGCTCATTAGAAAGACTACTCGGCGCGCCCAGCCCTTCCGAAGGGTCCTACAGAACCTGTTCACCCGTACACAGTAAAACACTGAGGCCATCAGGCAGCACCAAGGGCGGCAACAGTGTGATTGGTCTTCCCTCGCGAGGTGCAGCGCGGGCCTTCGCGGGTCGGCGTTTGCATGCGCGAACACCTACGGCGGAAATCGCAACGGCGACGGGCGGAAGGGCGGCCGGCACGTCAGGAGGGGGGCATCCGCCCCCTTGCGGTTCGGTCTTACACCCCCCCCCCCCCTTTTCCTCTTTCCTACCCTCGTTCAAATCGTGCGTGTATGTGTGAGCGCGGCGCAAAGAGGACAGCGCAGTATACAAACACGAGATGTGTGTGACTATGTGACACATGTTCGCGCGCCGGCCTGTTGCAAAAGGCGCCGCGCAGAAAATGCGGCAGGCAATTGCAGGCGTCGCCCTTTTCCCCCTCAAAGGTGCCGCCCACCTCCCCATCCGACCTGCGCGGTAATGAGAGGAAACCACGACGGGGAGGAAGCGGATCCGCAACAACAACCGACTGCACGCTAGAAAGTCGGGCCGCTTTTGCTGCGCGAAAATGTGTTCCCATTTATTGTTGGCTGACAAATTTTAGCATCCTTTAAGAGACAGACAAGTTTTTACACTGAAACCCGGTTTGTGATACTTGTACTGATTTTTTGCGATAACTGGTGTTTTGCGATTCCCACGCCAACGTGCATGATAACCCCCAAAATTGTAATAGAAGTATAACATTATTGTGATGAAACCTCAACAAAAAATTATAATAAAAAGTTATTGAATAAATTTTGTGAGGGTTTCATCAGAATAATGTAATAGATTTATCGCATTTATAGGGTTATCATGCCCTTTCACGTGGAAATCGCCAAACACCAGTTGTCACATGGTTTTTGGTTAAAAGTACCGCAAAACCAGCCTCAATGTAAACTCTTAAAATGCCAAATTTTGGCATTTCGAAGAGCCGAAAAGGGATGAAAATTGAATGTTTCACGGAAAATGTCACCACTTGGCAGTCGGAACAGACTATGAAAATTTTGGCAAGCAAGCCGCGACAGTTGGTAGAAAATGTGAATGCGGCGATGACCCTCAAGGGCGAGCCCTTTGCCTCGCCGCCGCGACAGGAGCTTTCGGAACGCCGACAAAGTGATCTCGCGTCGAGAGAGGCCAGCGGGCTCTGAGAGGACGCAGCAGCCAGAGGAAGCCTCATGACACAAGCCAGCTGGAGCCTGGCTGGAGCCGCTTCCTCCAGCGCGCCGACAGTAGCGGAGCATGGCGTCCGCCAGCCAGTCGGGGCCAAGGGGCTATGTTATTGAAGGCCCTGCGAACAAACGAAAGGGCCGGGCCTGGCCATATAGACGATTCAACCTTTGGCAATCTTTAGATGCATCGGTGCAAAATACATACTTTTAACCAACATATAGGTTGAAGGTCACGTCTGCCAGTCTATCCTCCTCAAGCAATTTGATATGTTTTGAGAATCTAGTGTGCACTTCACATAATAATTCTTCTTTCATGCGTCACGTGGAATAGAAGAGTATAGCACTTTCTGTCAAAGTAGATTATACAAGGCCACAAGTTTGTGAACAATAGCTACATCACACTGCTGGCCGCAAATCACCGCAATACAGAACTAGAGTTGACCCGCCGCGGAAGCGTACGCTTCCCGGCACGCATGGTTTCTGCGCAAACTCATAGTGAACTCATAGTGTGAAGGCATGGCCGGCCAGAGGCGCCCGCCGGGCTGACGTCACTAATGGTCTTCTTATAAATCGTCCGCCCTGGTCCCTACAATTAATCTGTCGGGCTGGCAGCGCCCGAGCGCCGTGTGTGTGTGTGTGTGTGTGTGTGTGTGTGGTGAGACCTACACACACGGCCCTACGGACGGACGACGGTATGAACGAACTCATCGTGTTCGGGAACCCAAGAAAGATATAGGGACTCTGGACAGAAAAGAGATGGGGGGGAGGAGGCACTATAAGGAGAAGACCAAGAAGGAAAGAGAGTTAAGAAAGATGGGCGCAAGATGGGAAGGAAGGGACAGAGGAAAGAGCAGGGCAAGAGAGACAGTGCATACGGCCCCGCCAGACACACACGTACTTTCATGCAACGCGTTTGATTGAGTTCATCACGAGCCAATGACAAGTGCCGCCTTCCTGAGAGGAACAACTGTACCAAGAGGAGAGGGGTGAGCATGCGGACATGACTCCATCTTCGCGGTCTGCGCGCCCTTCGCTCTATCAATCAGTGGTGCCCCGGCGCAGCCCCGGCGGTGCCTGCCCTGGCCAGCCCTGGCCGCCCCACCACGACAGTAATTGAATATTTGCATGCGGTCGGCAATGTGTTCCCACGCCGCGACTCCTTTCACTGCACACACGGCGGGGATACAATGTCCCTAAGGAAAGAGGGTGGGGTACAAATATTATGGCGCCTGGAAATAGGTTCACAGAATCACGATTGGAATTCACGGGGCACTGTGATATTTTTACCTAGGGGTAAAAACATATACGCGGACCCTAGAAACACTATATGGTGATTGTGGAGCTAATTGTGGGCCATAACTGGCCAGAACATATGTACCCTCCCCTTTCCTTTGCTAGGAAGGGGAGGTTGGTAAACGCATGTAAAAATGCCCTCCAATAACACTATAAGAGCACCATGGTTTTCATTTGGCGATGAAACCAATACAAAATCTGTCAATGTCAACGAGTTGGCGATGGGACATTTTTAAGGCCACTATAGTGGCGATGGGCCGTTCCTTGCCAACTCATTGGCATAAAGTCCAAGAATAAGGGGGAAGACAATGAAAACTATCCCCACAATATAATTGGCATCTTGTTCATTGCCAAAATTTGGCAATGAAACTCTATTGCCAATATTTTGGCAATGAAACTCCATGGCCATTATGGCCAAGAATCTGAAAATAAACGACATGCCAATAGGGATTATATTCATCGTCTTCAATGTTTTTTCGTTTGGCTATTTTCCATTGCAAGTTTGCCTCTGCCCAAGGAGGAATTCAAGCACCGACTGTCAGCATGACGTCAAAATGGTCCCCTAATTTGACGTCTTCAATGACTCTGCCAGATGTCATTTGCACAGTGAATTGACATATTGAGTCAAATCAGTGTCACGATGATATTATGTAATTAACATTTATAAAATATTTTGTAAATTTATGAGACTCAAACTTGCTTGGCGTCGATGACTTCCAAGTCGGAGCATAGTGCTTGCAATTTTACAATTTTGAATTGCAATTTTACCACACGCTTCAAGGAAAATTTTCCCCGCGATTTTCCCATAAAACCTACAACTATTTTTCACAGTGTATCAGTCACGGGGAAGTACAAATACTCTCCTGTTCGCACAGGAAAACTGGACTGCAGGCGGATGTACCCCTCGAGCCATGCCCTGTCATTAAGTTTCGAAATTTCATTATTCTCATTCACATTGACTTTACGATTCCTTCATCTTTCGACTGCTGCTATGATCTTGACATGCTGGGCTCCTCCAGCGTGAGCTGAATAACCCATAAGTTTCAACGACGGCTTTTTAAATCGGGCGGCACTGCAAACACCCCGCGGGCGGACGGGCGCACTGAGACAACATCACACAAATTGCCGCCGCCGCCACCGATCCGCCTGCTCTCTCTCGCACTCGCCCGATCGAGCTCGAAGGTGATTTCCGATAATTCGATTATCGGGGCCCACTCATAATTAGCCGGGCTGCCCATTGCTTCCTTATGCAAAAAAGTGCAGCGGCCGAATCCCCCCCCCCCTTTTCCATCGGCGGCCTTCCCCGGGCCACTTTTCACCCAATCCTGCTCACTGCGTCACGCGTAATTTTCGTTAGCATATTCATTAAAGAGTTTTCTCCTCGAGATAGACGCTCAATATGAAAATTTCTTTGGACAATTTTTACTATCTCAATAACATTTTCGTATCCGAAACTGCACATTCAAGACCCATCCAGGTTCTTGGAGAAAATTTAGCAAATTGCCATGACTTTGGTAACTTATTTTCTTTGGTACTCTTTTTTCCTTAGCAATATTATTATTCAGACTTTAGTTGATTTTACATCACTCCAAACACTGTGAAAAATACCGTCGTCAACTAACGATATATTTTGTACTGTAGTTAATATTTATAAAATTTGTTGTAAGTTTATGACGCCTCAAGCGATGAATTCCAAGGTGATACATAGCTCATTTCTACACTGATACTTTACGCGATTCGACTGAAAAGAGCCGCACCACCGTAGTTTTTCCATAGAAAAGTATCCACAGGAAATTAAAACTCCCACTTTATGTCCGCATTTTCTCTCTCGTTTCAATCAACAACGCTACAGAGCTGGTGTTATGACTCGGTATCGGCCCACAAAGTGTGCCACGTCGTGTTCATTCTGACTTTTGAGCGGGGGCCCAAAGAAGTCCCCCTGCAGCAGCTCGACCGCCAGGCCTCGTCCCGTCCCGAGCCCTGATGAAGTCATTACAGTCAAGGCTCGGCTCGGCTCGCCTCGTCAGCCGCGTTCGGCTCGCCTATCCCATCTCATGTCTTCATTCAACTCATTATTTCAATTTATTTTTAATTTGATTTGGGCCTGCCTTGCTCTACTCCCCCCCTCCTGCGCGTGCGCCGTCCTGTGCTTGCTGCTGCTGCTGCGTCCCGTTCCGCGTCGAAAAAGAGAGGCTGGAGAAAAACACGGAGAGCTAAACTGCTCGCCCGTTCAAGTCCTTACGTTCGTCAAAATAAAAATAGTCGCGAAAGCTCAAACTTGTTGCATTTTTATTTTTTTTAATGGACAGGTAAACTTTATCTCTCACGCTACCGCGCCAGTCGCAAATGAAACAAGTTTGGCTGCGTGGCGCGGGGCCAGGTGGTCCGTCTGGTGCAGTGTCTGCTCGCCATTAGGCGTCAGTCAGAGGTCCAGAGCCCTGGCCGAGCGGCGCCACCTGCCCCCACATAGGCGCCGCACCGAGCAGCCCGGGCGACACGGGACACGTAAACATTTCAGAAGCAACTAGTAAAGCATTTTAGACCGGGAGAGGGAAAGGGTTGTGGTGGGGAGGGGCGGATGGTGCTGGTGGGGGAGAGGGGGAGGGGGGACCTGCCGCAGCGGAAGAGAGGGAAAGAGGAGTCGGGAACACGATACAAGCCATTAGCACTTTGACTGTCTGGTTGCGGCCGTCACGGCACATGTCGGCTCCATGTGGGGAGTGTCACACGTACACACGATGTGTTTATTATATTTTGCGCGGGCGGTGCTGGTGATCGCGGGGCGCTCCGCCGTGGTCGCAACAGACCCCAGACGACGGGGTGGTAGTGCCACCGGGGCGGGATGACGTCCATAAAGTTTGCTCCAAATGACGTGAAAACGACATTTCGGGGAGTCGCCCAGCAAGCAGGATGTCGTGTGTGTCAGAAAATGCGGAAAAAGTGCTTTCTGTGTTAAAAATATCTAAAACTCTCACAAACGAAAAATTAAAATGAGTGCAATATGTAAGATTTAAAGGTACAATACATTTAAAACAATGGGTTAAAAGAAAGGAGACGATGTCGGTGACAGTAAAATTGTTAGCTGTAAGGATGGACAACGTTGAATGGGCGGTTACAAAAAGGTGTAAAATAAGGAAGTAAAGAGTTATGCACAGTCAAAAACTGATAAAAGTTATTGCAATACTGGAGAAGCAAGAGTTGAGGCGAAGGATGAAAGGGAGAGGGGGTGTGTCCGCCTCGTTATAAGGGTCGTGCCGGCCTAAACACGTCAGGCGGGTCGGACCACCTAATTGGATCACCCTCATGATAATTATATTAATTTTAATTCCGCCCACATGACTGCTGTCCCGCGGAAGTATCACTTTTTGTGTGGTAAATTGAGGTGTTATCCGCCACCCCGGGTGGAAGGATCTACACTTTTGACTGCATCAGTTTTCTAAGTTTTTTCCCAACTTATAATGCAGATAGAGTGCATGCGAGTCTTAGTCACAAGTAGGGTTTCAAGTGTGTCTATATGGTAGTTTCAGTGTTCTGAAACTCCAGTTAAAGTTCAGAAAAACATGCTTAAACTGCATTATAAGTACGAAAAACTATAGTTTAACTGTACGAAAAGTACCACTTTTTTCGGACAAACTACAGTTTTAGTTTTCCATAGTTCGTTTCAGAATTCTGCCAGGTTTCTGCAACTTAAATCACAGTTTTACTGTAGTTAAATGTGAGTTTTGCTGTGTACTATAAGTATAGTTCTTGTTTTCAAATTTGAAAATTTTTATGCCCCACGTTGCCCTAATTTACTTTGGTTACGCTTCTCCCTATCGAATTACCAATTTTACCCTCGAAGTTACTTACTTGGATGATGAAAGTTGACGGCGACCGATGGGATTTGAACCCCGAACCTTCCGATTCGGAGACGAGGTCTGTACCCCTGGGCTATGGCGCCACGCTACGGGAAAGTGTGCCGTTGCCCGATGTCCCTCAGAGCCTAGCGAACCCCTCTATTGCAGTCCGAACTGTAGTTTGACTACAGTTAAAGCATAGTCTAACTAAAGTGTCTTCGTTTTGAACTGCCAATCTTGCAAGAAATGTCTCCCAACTACTGACAATTCGGTGATTATTGAAAGTGTTTGATAAGTACACTGTAAATGCAAGTGTGTGAATGTCGCTCACCTAAACTATATTGGTGTTTGCTGTGGAGCAATACGTATTCATTTCAAGTCATAAAACGTTGGACTTAATGTTGACGAAGCGTGAGTGAAAGTTTAACGAAAAAACCTTTAAATTATTTGAAATTGAAACTACGCCAATGCTACTATTGCAATCTGTATTAAATTTGGTGTCATTTACGTCACACTGTCAGAGGTGTGAAACGCGTTGTGTAGACGTACAAAAAACTGTAATCAACCCAAATATTTTCTTGCACTTAAAATTTTTTCTTGCTTGTTACATGCTACATAATCATAGATCAAAAATATTCACAAGTCTCATGATTTGTTTTCGAAATTATATCTCTGATTACTCAAAATATACAGAAACTGTATAAAAATTGGTTTTCCCAATACAGATTGGTACTATTGATGTTATCTGCTAGTTCAACTATTGGTATTCTGCATATTTAATGGTGCGAAAAGACTAAATTCTTACTCCTTATTATCATCTAGTCAGAATTACAGTTAATGTGCTGGTTGCAATGCAGATACAAATACAACTTTCAGGACAACTTCATACTAATGTCGGAAACTCGATAGTAAATTGGTCTTAAAACTGTCTTTAAACTACAGTGCGAAACTAGTGTGGAAAACTACAGAAAAAGTAGCATAATAAAATATCTGAAAACTCAATTGCCAAACTAATGTATCAACTATACTCATTTCTCTTTTTTTTTCTCCTCTGCAACTGCAGTTTCAAGACTGCAGTTTGAACGCTATAGTCCAAACTACAGTTTAACTAAAGATCCTTCCACCCGGGACCTCCGCGCCGCGCTACAAAGTCATCTATACACATGCGCGCTCTCCCTCTCTCCCTCCTTATTCCCGGTCTTTTACGACCCCGTCGTCTCCCTCTGTTCACCTGCTCGGGTCTGTGGGCTGTGGGCCCTAAAAACACCCCCCGAACAGCTCAATCGTTCAATCGTACTACTCAACAGGCATTTCCAGTACCGCGTGAAAGTTTTATCTAACATTTCTCTGCCATCCAGTACAATGGCAGCTTTGATTTAAAAATTTAAAACAATACATTTACACACACACACAACGAAGAGCATGAACACTTCTCATGCAGTTGCAACTCAGCCTCGTTATAATGTTGTATGTTTTTTGGCCAGCAAGTGCGGAACAGTCCACACTGAACCCTTATGCATTTTGTTGTGCATAAACTTGCAGAATTTTATACTGCCATACGTATGCACAAATTTTTATGCATAACTGCGTACAAAATCCGGATAATTATGCACAACTGTAAACTGTACATAGTTATGCATAAAATTGTGCATAATATCGAGGCTGTGTAAAATTCTGCAAGTTTTATGCACAAGAAAGTGCATAAGGCTCTACTGTGTCCGTCGCAAACCCGCGACGTTCTATTTGGCCGCACTAATTGGTCGTCAGGTATACCAACATGCGATGCACGCATTCATAGGCAGATGGCTCTGCGCTCTCGCCCCAGCATGTTAATTGGGAGCGAAGTGCGCGGTAATAGAGTGATAGAACAGGTGTTGGTGGTCGGGGTATAATGGCCCGGTGGTACCAACCTAACAGAAAAATGCATAGCAGCAGATCGCCATAACTCAACACGGCGCGGCCGGGCCGACTCTGCCACAAACAAGCCGTGCCCTAATACGGTTGGTACTCCTGCCGGTCCTTGATTGGCCACGTCGCATCATGGCGGTCGTGACGTATCAACTCCCCGGAATGGCACACAAAGAGCAAAAGGATACACAGGAGTCTTCCAGACGGCGCGGGAAAATGGGGATTTTTCTGAAATGTTGACGAAGAGTAAACGGCACAAATCAAATTACTGTTTTGTAAACAACTAACTTAATGAGTTGTCAATATTTTTTTAATAATTTTTGAAGCCCCAGACCCCAGACTGGTACTTGTCGCACACTCGTCCAACTCGCCGAGGCAGAAAAAACAAGCGCGCGCGCACACACACATCTTTACACACAAGTGTTGCTCCCGTTTTACGATGTTGCAGTTTAGCATGTTTGCACCGCAGTAGGCGCGCATTTAAGACAGGTGCACCCCCCTCTCCCGCTGAAAGGGCTATGCCAGACTGTATTCGTGAGGTGCTCACACCATTACAGAAGCAGCTCTTGCACTGCTTTTCTTTCAAATCCTCCGTTTTCAGGGGCTACATATGTAGGAAGGGGTGGGTGCAGATCAGGGGCTAAATAAGTAGGAAGGGGTGGGTGCAAATAAAATTTACCACAACAAAAATTAAGCGTTGGAAACAGGCAGCGGGAAAATGTCTAGGCAGCGCTTGGAGATATGCGTTTAACTTGTTGAGAAGAACAAGGACAAGACCTTGCGAGCCACTGTGTCCAGACTGTGTCCGTGTGACGTAGGGTCGTAAAGGCACACAGCAATTACTGTACTCGCCATGCAATGCGGACTCAATAAAAGCAAAGCCATCAATTAGCCACGCACGGCAAACCACTAATACAGCCGTAAAATGTTGAGCGAGTATGAAGGGTCAAATGGGGGGTGAAAGACCGGCGGGAAAAATATGCGCGCGCGCCGGGACCGGGTATTTGAACCCGGGACCAACACAATAAAAACAACAATATACTGATCTCTTCTCCTTCTTCTTCCAGGCTCCGTGATATTTTCACCCAACAGGACTCGTGTGTCAGGCCGCACGGAGACCACAACGTTGATTACGTGGTATGGTCTAGTCAGTGGTCGTGTGGTCGTGGACGCCGCCTCCCTCAACTAGAACACCACTGGGAAAAAAAATACACAAGAGATTTGAAATCTCTTAAAAAGGGCAGCTTGAAATTATTAATAGAATTGGCAGCAACAAATCCCTCAGACGAGAGGGACGCCACTCCTTGTCGAGGACAATACAATACCTCGTTGAAGACGGATTACAGGCTGAAGCGTAATTTGTCCATATCGGTTCAAACATGCAGAAACCGTATTGTTCCGTTCCTTTTCATAAACGCACGAAAACGCCCACAAAAAACAAGGGAGACATAAAAAGCAAAAGTTTTTTGCGCGGAAATAAACATGGTCGTAACTTAAATTACCGCCCTTCCTGTGGTTGGATCATCCAAAAAGAGTGTCCTGCCGTTACGAAATTGCCAAGTTCGGCCAAAGCAAGGTCTCATAGCCCCTCATAGGTAGGCAACATCTTGTCTGTAGTGCATGCGTGTACTGCTGGGTGGCCTACCCTGAGTCTCACAGGCGCGAAGCTCTCTTTTTTTGCCAAATGATCGAAAAAATATGAGAAACGGATGTACTTCCTAACTTACGATAGTATGATAGAAGCAACAGCCATGATGAATAGATGAAGCCTCGTTCTTAACCTCATATAATGGTATGAAAGAAAAGGGGGTACGTTTCCTTCTGGAGACAGTCAGTGTGACTGTCTAAAAAAAAGTCGAAGGAAAGTGTTACTTTGTTAGCCATGGTAAAGAACATTTATAAAAACTTCAAAAATTTCTGTTCCCAAATTTCAATTGTTAACAATTATTCTTACAAATTAAATAGAGCTCTTAAGAAAATGATGTGGCAGTATAACCTTCCTTTTTTACCGTGTATGTATGAGACAACGCGGTTTAGAGAACGTCCTCCTTCCTAGCAGCCAACAGCAGAGACAAGATGCCGCCAAGTTCAGTGGCGTCGCGGGCGCGCGGCCGTGGGGTCACCATGGCAACGGCGCCGGCCCGTGACGACCCCCGGTTGGCTGCAGCACGCGGCGTGGGGGCGGCCTTTGGACCCCTGCATAGTGGTCATAATGAGAATCTGCCCTACATCTCTCTCTCTCTCTCTCTCTCTCCCTCTCTCTTTACGACAACCCTTAATCAAAAGCCACTCTACGAGGCGCTTCGTGTCATTGCCGATGTCATTCACTGCAACACAAACTTCCTCCCAAGATAAAAACTTGGAAACAAAAAAACGACTAAAAATTAGAGTTCTTTGCTCAACTAGGTGGAGGTAAGAGAAGGCGCGGCGAAGGCGGCAGGACGCGTCCGCATAGCGAAACCCTATGACAACGAGAAAAACTCTCCTTCCCCTAACAGCTTCGGACGCACCATCGCGGCGATGACGACTTGGAAACGAGACTGCGCCAGCGCAAACGTGTTTTTAATTATATCGAGCACCTCCTCCTCCTCGAGAGGACTCCACCCGCTCGCCGGCCCTGCTCCTTCCGCTGAAGAATAGGAACTTACTTTACGGTATCGCCGACACTGTCAAAAATTCGGAACGCAATAACATATTTGATTACTAGGCTAACAATTATTTTGTTTTTATTTTCTTTTATTCGGATCGTCTGTTTGTCAACATGAAAGGTTTTTTACAATGTGTGTATACCGTACCGCACTTCAGAAATGAAGCAAAGTCTTGAACAAAGTCCGTGTTTGGCGACAAGGGCTAACACTCATTTGTTGGCGTTCTTTTTATTTTTGTTTTATCATAACGATTAGATTATTTTCATTATTTCTTATACCAACCGACCGCCACTTTTCTTTTGGAGTAAGAAAAATTGCTCAATCGAAAGGTCACGAGAAAAACATATGGTTACGAGGATATTTTCCAAAGTGGTGCTGTCATCTTGCGTCAAAATTGAGTAAAATTCACGTCAGGTGAAAATGTACAATGTGAAATAAGTGCAATACAGATATACTTGTTTGATAATATGGTCATCAGTGAAAGGTCAGCGCCGACACGCAAAGCAGCCCCAACAACGGCGGGGCGGCGCCAACAGCCTCATCAGCATCCGCGACGACTCATTTGGACGTCATCTGGGGGCGCGGCGGGGCGCGGCGCGCCGTGTGCGTGTAAACGGAATAAAAATAGCCATGCGCGGGGCGCGCGGGCCGCTGAGGGCCCTCTGCCCGCACGGACACTCGCGCGCTAATTTGCGGTCGTCACTTCTCGTTGCAGCAATTTCACGCGCCTCGTCCGTCACGCGCGCGCGAAATGCATAATAATAAAAATGGCGTGGCTTCTGCTTTACGCGCTCCAGTGTGTTCTCAATACACGCCCCTGTGGTATGTGATCGGGGGGTTGTTATACTACGTAACTTTAAGGGTGGGAAGAAATCGAGGTAAAACTAGGGCCCCAAATTGGCTAGGACCATAATGCGAGTTCTTGAGGATGATAGTTGTAACCCGGGGTCATGAGCCTCTTGTCGACGCCACACTGTAAAAACAAAGGTGTTAAGTCCTACCAGCTAAAAAGCACTGAAGGTGTAGTAGGCACACGACTTGGCACCTTTTTGTTTTTCCAGTGCAATAACCGTTCTGATCCTTTTGGGACTCGATAATATTTGTACCCCACTGAAGGCCACGTAGTGTAAACGACCGAAGTATGTAACGATCTCTTCTTTAGGATAGAGTAGAGCAAATGCAGATCCCATTCCAACCAAATACAGTAATGTGGTACGATAGATAAGTAATAGGCATAACACGAGCACGCACAAATTGGGCGAAGATATTTTTGCACACGATGAGCGTTCTGGACGCGGGCCGTGGAAAGGGCGGTGTCCCGCTGCGGCGGCTGCTCCCCGCTCATCGGTTCCAGCTGATTACCCAAAGGGTCCTGGCATTGTTGCAGGAGGCTCCAGCTCGCCCCGAGCTCGCCTCCAGTGGCCCCCTAATACCCTCCAGTGCGAGATAATCTGGAGCCGAAACGGCGTGCGAGCGAGTCGGGGGGGAAGGGGAGGGGTGGGAGGTTACGGGGACGGGTGGAGAGAGCCGAACCAAAACCCAAGCAGCACGCGAGCCTATGCCGCGGTTTTGCGAATGACTTGAGCGAGAGGAAAGGGCGAGTCTGACAATAGACGTGGGCGCCTTGCTTCCGGTCACGTGGCCTGGAGACATGAGCGAGTGGCAGAGGCAATGGGCTGACGTGACGCGGAGGGGCGCCGCGCACAACAAGAGTGCTGCCGTCCGTTTGAACTTGCCGCCCCCCGCCGCCGCTCGCCGCCCACCACACGGCCCCGGAAGAAATGAGCCGACAAATTAGCACGTGCGACAGTGCGCCAAAGCCAAGAAGGGAGGGGGCACGGTAGTAACGCAGGGAGGAGATGGGAGAGAATCGGGCGGGGAGGGGTATATGGGGACGTGGTAGAAACGGACGAAACGGACGATTGTTGGCTGATGTTTTACTGTCCGTAAATGAAATAGGGGTAGTAAAGACTAGAAAGAGTTTCGTACGCACAAATCTTGAATTGAAATGTTCCGTTGTCCAAACATGACGCATGAGGAGCATGACACACAGGAAAAAGAAAAAGTAGGGAAATTGTGACGTGCAGCTCATATCAGTTTCCGAATACATACACACAGGGCGAGATCGAGGGAGACAAAGAGAGAGGGGCAAGCAGGCCGCGCGCCACGCTACGCCACGCCTCCCGCGCTACGCCGCGCCCCGCCCACCGCGCGCAGCGCTGCTGCGCTTTGCCCCGCGGTCTGCCTGACCCCACCACCACCACCGCGAGCTGCGCTGAGCGAGGGCCAACATGGCGTCCCGCGACACGCGACGCGCCGGGAGGGTTTATCGCACGGCATTGGCCACCAGCCGAGCGGAGGGGAGGGGGTGATAAGGGAGGCTGCGGGGAGAGGGGAGGGGATGCGCATCGGGAGCCTAATGACGCCCGAACAGTTAGGCACGGGGGGGTGACACTTGGACAGCGACACACACACGAGAGAGAGAGAGAGAGAGAGAGAGAGAGAGAGAGAGAGAGAGA
>NW_026267217.1:862225-867547 GCF_000697945.3 Frankliniella occidentalis | reverse complement strand
GAGAGAGAGAGAGAGAGAGAGAGAGAGAGAGAGAGAGAGAGAGAGAGAGAGAGAGGGGGCACCGAGGCATAGAGATTTCGGGACGCTGGCATACGAACACAGTGCAAGTGTCGCCTCCCTTTTCTCCTCTGATAAACAGAAATCCTCTAAATCCCCTGAAACATAGTAAGGCTATGTACCTTACCTAAAGAGACGTTCTCCTTCCCACGCACCGTAAAGTCAAATAAAAATGACACCGGAAACCCAACTGCAAGAATGTGGCACACTTGTAGGCGTGCCAACGTCATTAATACAGGCACAAATGTGTGATTTTCAAAGATAACTTGACACCGTTAGTTCCCTAAGCGTACGAATGAGCATTCACACACTTGAGTTTTCAATGAAGTGATTTCAAGACTCTTTGGGTGTGCGCTTCTATACCATTTCCTTCCCAGAGAACGGACCCGCGTGCGCACTCTGAGGAACGTAACTGTTCGGCGTTGGGACGTCGTCACAGTCACACGACTCGTCGTCACACGGCGTCGCGACGCCACTTAGCGCTGGCAGGACAAGGCGCGTAGAGCGTGGCTGAGCTTGATGTAAACACTCTTGTGATCATTATTTCGCAAGGCGTTTGCATTGCGCATGCAGACGAGCAGGAGGAGGAGGAGGGCAAAGGACGCGACGACTCGCATTGCAAGGCTTGTTGAGGCAGGCGAAGGCGACACAGGCAGCTGGCGACACTAGGGGGAACAGGCAGGTTTGCGATTTCCGCGATTTCTTTATCCTTTCATAGTCCCAACAAGTTCAATAAAACAAGGTGGCCGACATAACATTTTGTATATTTATTTATCGCATGCAGCCGTGCGATCAGGCTTGCCTATCGGCACCTTTGTGGCCTTGTATGCAACGCGACCACACGCCTGCATGCGGTAAAGTAGTACTACAAAATTGGCCGGGGTATATGTGTAACACCCTGTATGGTGGATACCAGTAGTTTTCCATATAAAACGTGGTCATATTAGTCGCAGCGCGCGCTGTTAAAAATAACTTGACAAAATTCGTTGTGCGTTGGGATTTCACAGTTGCTCCGTATTGTTCAAGTGTTGGGAAATAATACATATTTTCGACAGAGGGTCAGAATCATTTTCTAAAAGGACAACCATGATATATACACCTACGTGGATCAGTCTGATTTTAACACTGGTAAAACAAAGGTAGGTTATCAAACCTTGTAAAGGCACTAAAGCATCCAAAGGCATTACAGTTTATTTTTTTTCGAAATATTTCGTTCGTATGGAATAAAATTAGATTCTAAGGCCCATTTTCGTGATCCACGCAAAATTCCGCGTCGAACGAGCCCATAGGTGATGGGGTTCCGTTCAAAAATGGCATAATAGAATGGCATGATAGAATTTTTTGTACTTTTTGACTTTGACTTGGTTTTCATTTGCTGACTGCTTATCAGAACCCTATCACACGTATGCTCGTTTGACGTGGAATTTTTCGAAGAATGCGACAATGTATCCCAAAATGTGATTGGTGTCATGTTTTATTTCTATAAGGCTACGCGCCTATGCCAGCGCCCCTAGCGGCGGAATTGTAAATGTTTCCTCTTTGTACAAACCGGAAATAAATCTCAGTTCTGAATATGGAATGAAGGAGTTACAACCATTTAATTATCCACTTCCATCTAGTACTTCTCCAGTAATAACTTGCAAGAGAATACACCAAAATTGGCTCATGGAGAAAATATTTGGGAAAATGTGAAAATACTCTTTAGCACCCCAAAAACGGGTTTAGCACCCCTGGAAAGATAGGATATCGCACCTATGTTTTTCCAGTGAAGATACAAGATAAATGTATTTGTTTGTTTCTGTGCATAACGTTTGTGTTAAACCTACGATTTGTTTTGAAAAAAAATGAGCGCAATATTGCATGATATCGTACAAATGAATACACAAAAAAGTTCAACGCAGAAATGTGTGCAACTTTGATTGCTTAGAGTCGTACAAATAAAAGATACAAATCCAGCTAGTGTTACCGTTCCACAACCCAAATTTTACTCGGGCAAACGTCCGGGTGCTAGCTAATGCTGCCAAACATACTGCACCCAGGCTGCATCCTCCGTACCGGACATTTTAATTCGGAAGAGAGAGAGAGGGAAGAGGGGAGGGGGTCTTCTCCCAGTCACGAGTTTGCCAACGGAGTCTCATGCACGAACACACACAAACACACACACAGACGGGCGGGCGGGCGCGCACACACTAACACACAGAACTTACACATGCCGACACAAATCCTGATAAATACATCAGAATCGCTTTCATAGGGGAGGGAACGAGGCAGTCTTATCCCTAACGTATACAGAACATCCCCCAGGCTGCCGTATGTATAGCTGACAACAAGAACCTCACCTATTCCTCTAATAAATAAACGAGGATTTTATATTTTACTTTTTAGATTAGTGTTACGCTCTAATCCCGATTAAATTGCTCTGTAAATGTGATAACGGGGAGAGGAAAATGAAGAAAAAGACGTAGCCATCAGTCTTACACAAGTTTGTCCTACCCTTGTGCCTACAATAGGTGGCAACAGGAACGGTAGCACAAATACCAATTGTAGGACATACTTGCTGCCGCGGGGTATGTGTATACGTACTCGTGCTACTGCGTTTCAATGTTGTGTTTCAAAGTTGAACATTCTTGTCATTCACGCATTGGCAAGCTTAAGAGACAGAGGAACGGGTCGTTACTTTTCTCGCGCCTCTCCCCTCTATGTGCATTTCTTCGCCTGTTATCATCCGCAATATCACCAAACTGTTCCCCATGCTGATCTCACCACCCCAGCCGCGCGCAGCCGCCCGACACCACGCGTTAGAACTGGCTAGAGAGAGAGAGAGAGAGAGAGAGAGAGAGAGAGAGAAGATAGAGAATTAAGCAGGGAGGCATCGCATGACGACGTGATCGCTACCCCCGGGTGCGTGCGAGCCACCCCACCACGCCCCGCCACGCTCAGCTTGACGTCATAATCCGAGAGAAGAGTGGAGATCGACGTGCTGCTGTGCGGGGAGCCGCAGATATCTTTATTCCCCGGCCACGTCTACACTGCCAAAAAACAATAACCCAAGAGGCGGTGACAGACACCATGCGCGGAAAAGGCGACAAATGTGTTACGTTTCCGTTTGAGAAAGAGTTAGTTACACATAGTTATTAAAGTTAGTTCACTTGATGAACTTAATCTTAGAAGTTTGTCAAAATTATACCCTACCAACGAAGTTCTAACACAATCAATTTTGAAAGTTTAAACTTCCGCACTTTCCATAAGGCAGAGCAAAGCCTTTCCTTGGTAACGCGACGGATTCTACCTAAGCTGAACTGACTGATAACCGGTGAGATGACCACCAGCTGAGAAAATGAGGCAATTTACGTCGCTGCTTGGCGCGATGGTCTCTCTGGCCCCCCATTCTCTTCTTCCCACATCATTATGAGCGACCAGACACGCACGCACGTCCCAACCCTTTATGCAAATAATTAAAGCGTGCTCTACCGCCAACACCGAGGGTGTGCTGCTCAGCCAGACAGGCGGCGTTGGCGGCACCAGGCCGAGTAACACACAAATTTTGTATATTTGACAAGCCCCAAAGTTAAAAATGTCCATATTGAAAACCGAAATTCGACATGTAGGCATCATGCAATCAAAGTACGAGTGCCTACAAGATGTCAGTAGAGAAAGGTGCACAAGAACAGCCGAGGGTGTTTATAATCAATAACGACTAAGGAACAAGAACAAAGAAGGAAAAGAGAGAAGG
The DNA here is from genome assembly GCF_000697945.3 of Frankliniella occidentalis. Lineage (NCBI taxonomy): Eukaryota > Metazoa > Arthropoda > Insecta > Thysanoptera > Thripidae > Frankliniella > Frankliniella occidentalis. The sequence goes on along the minus strand of NW_026267217.1, from coordinate 863,757 downwards.
GGAAGCAACAACAGGAGCCAGGGGCGTGGCGCGCAGCAAGGCGGCTTGTTTTGATAGATAAGTGTAATTAGGACCGAATAAAAACGGAGCAATTTGTTAATTATGGCTCTCCCCTGCTGTCATGGCTCATCACTTTTGATGCTGCCTGCACCGAGGTGCACCTCTCATTCTCGCATCCTAATCTTTCTCATTTCTTTTCCACCCTTTCCCCTTTGGTACAGTTATGAACAACTTTTTTTCCCTTAATATTTTTTTTCAGTATGTCAACGCAAAAACAAATTTCTGAAGCATAGCAAATCTTTTACAGGCGTGCAGGAGCAGACGAGATATTAAGTATCACCTACGAAAGTAGGCGGTTGGATGGGGTGCAAAGAAAAGGATTGAGACGCGGATAGAAGGAGCAAGCAGAGGCGCTCGGCCGTCCCGTCCCCTTCAATCATCCTCTCTCTATCCTTCCCGAAGCTCTCTTTACAACCCACCGTATAAATGTTAAATCTGCCATAAAGGCAAGTCGATCGCAACAATGAACGCTCAGGCGTCAACGATTACGGCCGCAAGGGCTCACTGCCAAAAAGAAAATTGTTTCACAGATGTACAAAACTTTTTTATGGGGCAAAATTATACACAATAAAATTAAAATGGCTCTACAACCATCTCGACCCCGCGAGAGATAAGAGCGAGCAGGCTTCAAGACTGCATGGCGGAATGCATCACAAAATACATCGAAGATTTTAGCATCGCAAAATGCATTGCAGAATGCATCGCGGACGGCGGACGCTGGTGGTTACATGTCTGCGACTTGTACCAACTGCTTCTCCCTCGCTCCCCTCCCGGGCTATGATACGTGTCGGGGGCTGCGCCGGGGCTGCGGTGGGTAAACAGAGCAGGCTGACCCGCGCGATATACCTTTCCGCGCGTAATCCCTTAATCCGTCAAAAGAAAGCCAGCCATTGTCCTCGCGCCCATTATGGTGTGCTGCGCCTGTGGCAAACCTCTAGGGTGCCCACCCGTCCCCCGTACGGTGGCCACCGTTCTATATTCATCGAGAACGTATTATTAACTTATTCAAATTGTTGCGCGCGGCGTTGCGGACGACTCAGCGGCGGCGTCTTGAGACTTGGTGCTTATTTATCTAGCCATCTACTGTGCCTGAAATGAGACGTCTATCATCATCACACCTCGACGAGATCACTGCGGCCGCAAAGGCTGTCAACATTTTCACGCTCTCAGCAGAGTCCTTTTTCTTAAAATATATTTTTTTCACATTTTCTTTTGCAAAGTTTAGATTGACATTGCAGCAGTCGATGTGATGATTTCGTGAAGCAGAGCAAAGTTACTAGCTCAGCGGAAAAGCATTGAGAGCAACACAACGATTTCGCAGAACAGCACTAAGTAGTCCATCTGTCTGGCACCGCATTCGCAAGGCGCTCCGGCGCAAAATAAGTCATCTTGAATGAAACCGACGATGGAATGTTGGTTGGATCGCTGCGGTCTGCCTATACAGGCGTGGAGGGGCGGTGCACAGACCCCCC
>NW_026267217.1:860001-862175 GCF_000697945.3 Frankliniella occidentalis | reverse complement strand
CCCCCTCCCCTTATGAGCAAAGGGTACACGGCGCAACGCGCTTGCACTTCACAACACTTCCGCGAAACGGAACAATTTTCGAAGCCTGCTGCCATCAGTGCTGCCGTAGCTCCCGCGAGTCTTTAAACAAACAAGTCGTTGTGCAGTCCCGACACAAAACTGTCGTGAGGAACTGGGTACATCCGAACAGACATCATTCGACATTTAACTCATCAGTATACGAATTAGAGGAAAACGTCGATTCAAAATAATGTCCCCTAGATCAATAACATAACACTTGAACCGACGCAGTCGCCTTGCTTGCCCAAATTTTGGCATTTTCTTTTCAATGTCTAATTTTTACCCTCTATTAAAAGACTTGCAACTTCAGGCTTCTTTGTTTTTTCAAAATTTGGTCTTTCCTAAAAGAATGGCAACATTTGGCAAAAAAATAAATGCCAAAATTTGGGCAAGCAATGCGACTATGGTGTTAGGAGTGAAGTAGATTCTTACGCGAGTTGGGTTCAGAGAAAGAACTCTGAAATATGTAAAAGAACCTTTCCCTCCCATTCTCTGTCCCCCTCTCTGTTACGCTTCTGACCCCAGGCTGTCGGCAGCACGGCAGCCAGGAGTAAAACTTAGGGACAGCAACACACTCGCATTTCCCGAGAACGCATAAACGGTAGAGGAAAACGCCACACACCATACGTCTTCGTGAGATGCATGCACATGCACAATCTAGAGCACGAAAATCGAACTGCACAGGCAGAGAAAATGCTTAGTTTGTGTACGCTTTAAGAGTGTAGGTCTGAACTTTACCCTGATGCATGACATTTTTTTTAAACTGGTCCAACCGAAATGTTTACTTTCTATGCTGGACGAAACGGACGAAATCCATATAGCGACTTCACAGGATCGTGTCCTAAACAGTCCGACGACTCATCATAGCACGGGCGCGGCGATGGTGGGCATAAGAATAACCTCCCCTGCACCTCCTCCCCACGTCACCCCTACCGTCCCGCTGCGCACCAACGCTTTTGATGCCACGCAACATTTAAGAATGCTTCTTAATACGCATCGTGCGCTTCCCTTCATCTCGGTCCCGCTAATGAAGACATTCTACACGACGGTGTAAATATAGAATTGGGTGTGAAAGACGAATTTATAAAGAAAACGTCTTTGCCAATAGAACAGTCGACCAGCTGTAAGCTGTAAGTGGCAAACTCAACACGTTCTGCTGTTAATATTAGACGAGTACACTAGAAAAACCAAGGTGACATGACTAATATATCATCGCTCTCGGGAGAAAACGATCTTTGATGCACTCCACTTCATTTAAAGAAAGGCATCAAATTTAAGCCAGTGTCACCTTACACAGGAAACGCAAGGGTGTGAAATATCGCACACCTGCAGGTGTGTGAATATCCAATCGCACACTAACGGGGTAAACGTGAGAATTTTCTAGGAAAAACTTTTCAGTGTAGTTTTTCCAGAGTAATACTACTTGGGCAGAGCACATGTCTCTTCGCCACAACAACTGCATGCACCGGGAAGTGAATGTTCTAATTGAAGGAAACGTTTTCCGAACGACAACGAGCTTGACGGGGGCGTCCCACAGAGTTCAATGGCAAAGGGGTAAAACGCCGCGGTTTTATAATTCGCTCGCGCCACGTCAATCAACGATTGAATGAGGCGCACTGTGCGTGTGTGTGTGTGCGTGTGTGTGCGTGTGTGTGCGTGTGTTGTCACCGAGCGGCGTCGATGCAAAAACAATCGCCTCACACACGTCCGCCCCCCGCCGGTGCACAATCGAGAGAAAGAGAGAGAGAGGGGGGGCGACAAGGAAAGGCATGGGCAAATGCCAACTCAGCTCGGTTAAAGGTGACAAAAGCGAATCAGCAGGGAGTAATTAGAAAGATCAAGACCGCGCACGTTCTGAATTTCATTCGATAAAGGCTTCTGGCGTATAGTTTTCGGTTCCACACAAACAAATGGTTCATTTAAGAAGCATAATAAAACAATTGTATGTTGTACGTACAAACACATTAATCGGGATGAGGTCTCGTAGGGTCGACAGTCGACATACTAAAAACGGAAGACAAAATCACAAATATGTTCAAAGTGTTAGCGTTTGTGCATGCATCGCCGTGCGTTCGTATTGACAAATGAAGAATCACTCCCTCGGATGGAGGGTT
>NW_026267217.1:853450-855520 GCF_000697945.3 Frankliniella occidentalis | reverse complement strand
CCGCCTCGACTTTACCCCCCAGGCTGAGGGGTAGAGAAAGAGGGGGAGGGGGGAGGGCTCCAGTAAAATATGGGGGCAAGGCCCGGAGGTCCCGGAACGGACCCTACCCTACTACCCCCAGCGCTACGCTCCCCACCCCCCACCCACCACGAGCCTTGGCGCCGATCCAGACGGGGGGCTAGAAAACGCCCACTCATAAACCGGCGTTAAAATATTTATTACAAACAAAAAGATAACAAAAATAATAATAAAAAAAATATTTGAACCTTTTCACGAGCTTGGGTTACAAGCAGTTTTGGAAAAGACAAAACAAGACGTTATTTCCATGATTTTCTTCCAAAAGAGATGCTAGGCTGCCTCGAAGCCAAAATGTAGTTTTTGCTCAGTAGGTTTGGTGATCCCGACAAGCGCGTTAAAGAGGTGCGCAGCGGAACTACTTGACTCTTCTTCGTTAGGCGTAAGCCCACGGTAATGCCACAGAGCGACTTACTATTTTTTAATTTGTTTTTCATATTGAAGTTGCTGCAAATAATACATGTCGAATACCGTCGGATGAGCAGCGCGCGCGGGTAGGGTGCAGCCATGAAAGAAGGGCACCCTTCTCTCATGGTGCAGCTGGATGTGGCGGGGCGGGTCAGGGAGCGGCCGGCCGGCAGACTCGGGCGCCGAATGGGCTGCCTATCTTCCGGGCGCCCGGCGGGCCGCAGGAGGCTGGCTGGCGGCGGCGGCACCGCGGAAAGAAATAAAAAAAAGCACAAAATAGAGGACCGGCCAGCCGAATAGTTTGGTGGTGTGCGACCGGCCGGCAAGGTGAAAGGGATGAAAAATAAATGAGTACATAATGGAAGTAAATCAAGAGTCAGGACGGCGCGCTGTGGCGGCGCGCGGCGTCAGACACAACAAGGGTGGTATTGATCGCGAGTCGTCTGCAACGCTACGCGCCCCGCCCCGCCACGCTCGCCCTTCACCTACCCTACCCCACCCGCTCGCCTGTTCCACCCTCTCGCCCGCCCCGCCTGCTCACACCCAGAGCGCGAATCTACCGTCACCTCGGCGACCGCATCCGCACAGCAGGGGTAAAAAAAATGGGAGGGGAAGGCAAGCGGAAGGGGATCAAGAGGGGAAAGGGGGGGGTGCAGCGTGGCGGCCAGAGAGAGAGAGAGAGAGAGAGAGAGAGAGAGAGAGAGAGAGAGAGAGAGAGAGAGAGAGAGGCCAGACAAGGAAAATCGATGGACGAAAATTGGGGGCGGAATTTCGAGGCCGAGGTTGAGTTTGGTGAACCCGGCTGGCTACCCAGCCAGCGCACGCCAGGCGGGGGTGGTAGAGAGAGAGAGAGAGAGAGAGAGAGAGAGAGAGAGAGAGAGAGGACGTCGTCCAACCATAAACACCTCCGATTCCCCGCGCGACGCTGCGCCAAGCCAAATGGTGATCCGGATAAGCCTCCGATTAGGCGGGGTGGCAGGCCCTGCGGGGACCCTCTGGGATCTGACGCAACCATAAAAGTAGGCGATCCCCACGGACGCCGCTCGCACCGCACCATGAATATCAAACGCAACAAATGTGTTATTCTAACACTTCGCACAAAAACAAACCGCTCACAATTTCATTTACTATGGCGCGCGTGAGCCTACGCAAACACAGGCTGGAATTTTGAAATACATATTCCACTCCGTGCACACATGAAACGTTAGCCGATTACCGATTACTCGGATTGCAAATTTTGCCGGTTTGGACACGGCGCAGGACCCCTTGGCGAAAGTAATGCTGTACCGCATGCAGTCGTGTGGGCGGGTTGCCTAGTCGGGGCCATAAGGCGCCGTGGCAAGCGGCGTGAGCGGCGGTAGTCGAAGCAGTTCTTCAACTTCAACAAGGGTTATCACGACTGCTTGTTGGCATCAATCAACCGCAGAAGCTCGATCGTTGGACACCATTATTGCATAGTGTCAACGCACCACACTCTCAGCCCGTTACTGATATTTTGCAAATACACAATGAACTTGCTTATACAGCAGTAATACTCACAAAATTGCACGTAATACTCACAAATTTAGTAAGTAATACTAATTATTT
>NW_026267217.1:846706-852405 GCF_000697945.3 Frankliniella occidentalis | reverse complement strand
CCCCCTCCCTTTCCCCGCGGTCTTCCGGGTCTTCCCCCTGCTCCCTGGCCCGGCGTTACCCAAATCATCGACACTTGGAAATAAAGTTATTCCCTCTCCCGGTGAGCGGGGATAACCGACTGCCTGACAGAACGAGTTGATGGCTCGTCGGCACGACTTGGCGACGACAAAACTGCGGCTGCGGATGGGTTGGGGTTAAATTACTTTACGATCGGGATCAGGGATCGTAAGGAGCCCATGGTATTTCTACCCTGGGATAAAACTATCACAGGATCCCTATGGACTTCAATGCCCGTCCTGCTCCTTTTGGGACCTCATAATATTTTGACCTCCACCCGGAAGCCACGGCGTGCGGTACGTATGTGCACGATCCTGAAAACCGTGACTACTTGAGGGTCGTGGGAAAAGTACCCCATCTTCTTTAGAAGAGGGGGGACGGTTGCGTGTCTCATTAGCGCCGTGAGCAGCAGGCGCCGGTGCGGGACACCTAACGCTGTTGGCTGTTATTGCCTCGTTGGGACGGCTCGCCACTTACTATCATTCGGTTGAACTGGTGAAAAGAGAGTCGCAATGAGGAATATTAGATTACACACTCACGGTGTGATCTCTTTGCGCTCACTGGCGATGAAAGAATGCGACCATTTAAATACAGTAAAACCTTGCACCATTATTGGGGCCCTCAGGAAATCGGAAATTATTTAGAAACCCTGATGTAAGGCACCTCCCTTTCCCTACTTTGATTTTATTGGTTGACGTGATTTCCCCAACGCACTTTTTCAGCAGTCAACCCCAAAAGCGATTCTCACGCTGAGGAGCGCGCGCTGCGCCGTGAGTCATATATCGAATGTGGGAACGCCACGCCGCGCCTCGGGCCGCCATGTCCTCCCATTGTTTTTCTGTCCGTTTGTCGCCCCAACAGAGAGATTGACCCAGGAGGCTGGCTGGGCGGTCCGATTGGGTGGGTCTTGTCCATGTGCAAGTGATGCATAACATTATGCAGACTGTCAAAAGTCGATGGTTGACTTGGTGTGTTCGGAACAAAAGATCAAATTCATATATAGCCTCACACCGTTAACCCAAGTGTGTACATAGCACACACAAGGAAGAGTGTACTATGTACACACTTAGGTTTACAGTGCAGTGTTGGTTCTGGGTGTTTTGGGCCATAACGTGTCAGGGGAGTTTCTGTTGCAATCGCACAGGTGCTCAAAAGAACTTTGTGGTTCGGCGTGGCCTTTTCGATTCCCTCCACTCCTATTGGCCCGCCTCTCTTGGCAGTTACCGATATCATCTCCCGGAGACGCACTCACACACGGGCGTATATTACTGGGGGCGGAGCTGCCCGAGACAGGTGAGAAGATTGAAATAAAGAGAGGTGGGGGTGGGGAGAGAAGTGGAGAGGAGTATGGGAGAGAAAGGGCGGAGAGAGGCAACAGCAGATAGTGGGTGAAAGAGCTGCTGGGATAGCATCTCGCCTGCTCCATAATCAACATCAATATTCAATTTTCAACAATCGATTTCAATTCTCCTCCTCGCTCTTCAGCCTATGGCCGCTTACGGCCGCCCAGCAAGTAGAGTACCAAACACGAAGCCGTCGAAACACGTGCCATAGCGAGATAGCTTTAAATTTGTATCATCTGCTTTCACGATACCTACCTCGACGAAGCTTTTTGAGGAAAAAGAGAAAACTTTGAGGACGTCCCGGAAAACTCTTCACATCTCGCCTCAGAAACCTCAAAATATAAGGAAACATCCCACATTTTCTTTAGAAGACTTCTTCAAAAAATGAGACATTGTTTTTATCGTGCACCGGGTGGGAGTGTAGGCAGGATTTAGTACAACACCCTGTGCGTAAATGCTTGCCGCGGCAAGCATAAGGTGACGCATCTGCTGACTCACGACGGTCAACACCTCCCAAATCATCCAGCCGACAGGGGATCAAGATCAGTACGACGCACACCACACACACATTCGCACAGCGACCCCCACCGGGACAAACCCAACGACTGCAAAAATACATACGGCAGCTGTTAATGCCTAAATGCTGCATTGCTGCGGGATACATACGCGCGAGGGGGGGGGGGGAGGAGGATGGAGACAAGAGGAATTCCATCTCAATTGAGTTGCACTGAACGAGTACCGCGAATTTCATACCAGTTTGGGTGGGTGGGGCATAACTGCACAGCCTGACCCCGCTCCGGTGCAGCGGCTCGCCGCAGCGATACGCGACAGGAATACCAGCCCCCCCCCCCCCCTCCTTCCCCCCATGCCCTGACCCGCGCAATGGTCTTGGCTTTGGCCGACAGGGCACGATGCGGCCTTTTGAATTAGGCGGCAGAGGAAGTTTATAAGAAAATGCTATTGAGTCAAGCTCGCTCCATGGGGTACGCATTTTTGTCACGTTTTCGTACGTGTAATTGCGCAAACTCTGTATTTTGTGGTATCTTTACAATTTGTTTCTTTTCCCATTTCTAGGCATTTTAAGTTTGTAAATTAAACTTTTCCCCAGAAAGACCACCACGCGTCGCCTATCTAAATGACCTCGATTTTCCGCGGGCGGCCAATAAGAGTCTGTCGCCCTCTCTCGCGAGTTTTAGTATCTCCATCGTTTTTACGGCCGGGGGCCCGGTAGGTGAAATGTCCCACACCCAGGCCCCCTGGACCCAACCCACAACTTGGAAGTTGCACCAAACAATTTAATTTCCTCAATGAAGGTTGCGACCAGGCAAGCGTGATAAGACCTGTTATCATGCAAGCGCAAAAGTTCCTTCGATGTTACGCAAAAACTTGTAATTTGTGCGCGAATCTGTCCGTTTTGGCACGCACGGCGGCGGCTCCTTGGCGGTCACCTTGCTCACCCTCGCCGCCCCAGGTGTGGCCGGGCGGGCCCCGGGCCCCGGGCCCCCCCGCGGGGTCCCAATCATGCTGGGGCTCAGGTGGGACCCACGGCGGCAGCCCGTAAACTTAATGGCACGCATTCTCTAGAATAGCAGACACGCTTTACGACCTCGCCAGGCGGGCCTCGGTCCGGGCGATATGATGCCCTGCCCCCGATTAGGAGTAGCGCACGACACGATAGCATCAATTTGGCGACAGGTTTGTATCGCATATGTGGGCCTATTCCCAGAAAATGTCTTACCTCCCCTCGCTCTCTCTCACACACTTTTTATTCCTGTTTTCCTCTTCCATCGATTCTCGCTCGCCGACTCCAAACGCGCGAGAATGCGGGCGTCATCGTGCTGGCCGTGGGGCTCGGACTTGAGTTTCCTTCGCTATCAGCGGGAATGGGCGACTCTCGCCCTGAGATGGCTCTGCCGGGGCCCGGGCCCGGGGCGCTGCCGCCGCAAAGCTATCTGCCGGGGCCCCGTTGCACCTCGGCTCGAGCCTCGGCTGCACCGGATGGACTGTCATGTCCGTCTCCACTTCCCACGGCGCCAGTGCTGGCTTTGGCACGGCGCGCTGCTTATGGGCGGCGGCGCTGGCTGCGCGGATGCGGACCGCGACGACGATGCACCATATTCCGTCTCCCTTTCGTGCCCACGACAGCATCGTCCTCTGTCCCGCTCCTCCCCCCCCCCCCCCCCCCCCCCCCCCCCCCCCCCCCCCCCCCCGCGCTCTCCGTCGTTCTCTCTCGTGCAGAAAATCAGCGGAACCTTGCGGGGACGCTGCTGCGGACGTGAAGCAATCAGCAAATCCGCTCACCAAGCCGCCACACCACGTCCACGATGCGCGCGGGCTCGCGCAAGCTCTCTCGCGCTCTCTCCCATACACCCGCCTTCCTTCCTCCTCGCTCTTTTCTCCCTTCACACTCACCCTTTTCTCATCACACAGCAGTGTCGGCAACACCGGGCAACACAAGCCAAAAACCAAAGGCAGCGACGCTTCGGGGACGTATGACACACTCCAGTTCCCTTTTTCATATAGAGAACAGAGTGCTGGCACAAATCCACGTTATTTCATTTGTCAATATTTTTTGTCGGTAGGGAGGGGTCGGAACCAAAACCCTGGAAAACACCTGTACAGTTGGCCAAAAAACATTCCTTTTAGTCTGTGCACATACTGTGAATTCTTAGGGTGTTTCCCGGAAAGTTGCTCTTCACTTCAGTTTAATTCGACATAATTAATTCGATGGTTCCACCAAACTTTCACACGCGCGATTTTGCGTTATCCACGGCATTTTTATTTTACGCCATTACGGAGGTCGTTATGGGAAATCCTAGAGAACTTTGGCACCCACGGATCACGCTCACGCTCGATTTAGTAGTTATGTAGGGTAGAGTGAAAGAAAACTTTATAAGTGCCAATTTTGGCCTCGCACACACCGAGGCACAGGCACGGTATATTCAACTGCTGTCATTTCATCTTATTTATTATTCCTCGGTGGGGATGGAGAGCATCCCCCTGCCGTCTGTCGCCATGGCAACGGGGTAGAGATGGGGAGGGGTGGCGGGTGGCGGATGGGGATGACACCACTCGAACCAGTCACCAGTCGGTTCATGGCGAATAACAGGGTCGCCATAACAAGGAAGGCTGCACGCACCATTATTGGTGGGCAGGGACAAAAATGATTTTAACACGGGACACTGTAAATGATCGCTTTAATTGCTAATTTACAACACAAACAACAAGAAACAAAAAGTTAAACTTCGAGAAATCAATAAAAAAAGTATACAACAAAACAAAAATAAACTGACCAAACATATAACTAGGAAAAGATGGCCCAAAAAGCGCCTACTTTGTCCCCCAAAATTCCGAGAATGCAGAGCACAGCGCATCTCTTCAAGGCAAATGACATTTTTTGTCATTTATAGGGACGTTCAATGCGTTCGCTGGAGATGATTTTTTAGCTCGGTGCTCCGTTGGAACTCTTTCTGACAGACGGTACACTTGAATGGTTTTTCACCAGTGTGAATCCTTAAATGTCTTGTTAGGTTATTGCTGCGAGAGAACGCTTTGTCACAGAGAATGCACTCGTATGGTTTTTCCCCAGTATGAGTTCGGAGATGATATCTGAGGCTAGGTTTGTAAGAAAAAGTCTTTTTGCACAAAGTGCACTCGTACGGCTTTTCTCCAGTATGAGTTCGAGAATGATTTCTAAGATGAGCATTAACTGCGAATGATTTGGCACAAAATGTGCACTTGTATGGCTTTTCACTCGTATGAATTCGGATGTGCACCTTTAAATTTGACGGATCGGAAAACTTCTTGAGACACACAGTGCAATGCAATGGTTTTTCACCGGTATGCACGCGGAAATGAATCTTCAGGTTATTACTCTTACTAAACTTCTTGTAACACACGTTGCAATTGAACGGTTTTTCTCCAGTGTGAGTTTTCAGATGTGCCTTGAGGTCGCTGCTCCGGGCAAAAGTCTTGTGACACACGGCACAATCGTATGATGACTCATCTGCGACGTGGATGCGCATATGGACTTTAAGGACACTTCGCGATGGGCACCCCTCGCCGCAAACTGAACACTTGACCGCCATGGTCCTTGGGAAGGGGTGAATCCTGAAACGAAAAGAGGAGCTAGCTCAACAGTGAGGGGCAAGTCGTCAACTAGTTTAATTTCGTGTAAAAGTTGAGCATTTTGTCCTGCCCCATTTTTTTTAAGACTGCGCGACAGAGACTCGCTATGACTCGCTCTGGACGTGCGCGACCCTCCCTCCGACAGCGTCCCCCTCCGCGCCACCCCGCCC
>NW_026267217.1:826598-842731 GCF_000697945.3 Frankliniella occidentalis | reverse complement strand
GGGGGGGGGGGGGGGTAAACAACCCAAAACCGCCCGGCTGGTTATTGGACAAAAAGTATCGGCTACAAAATAGGCATTTCTTGACGGGGAACTTTTTTTTTTACGGAAGGGCGGTTTAGCTTGAGGTGGACACAGACTAGTCAATCTTTACAAAAAGCACAATTTGTCTTGCCCGAAGACTGAAATAGGCCTGCATCGTGTCATATCGCAATAAGAGAGCGAGTCAGGGGAAAAGGTGGGCTGAGGGGGGACAGCGCACGCGGTACCGGGGAGGGGGAGGGGTATAGTGAGGTATTGCGCCTCCCTCGCCAAACCATACCACAAAACCGCAGTTTTCATTTTACACCTGAAACCGCGAACGCCCTCTTTCCTACAAGAGCCGCGCGTCGCGTGTCGGCTCGTCGCGGCCTGGGCCTGGGGTCATTGCTTCATGAGTTCAACTAACTGTGAGGTTTCAAAGAAACGATAGTTTTAGCCAGCTGATGGTTTGCCGAAATTTAATTCGTACTGTCGTGCCGGTCAAAAACAAGACCACGACGATTGACGTGCAATTAATGACATTATTGATAACCGTTGACGGCGGAATATAGGTTGAGGGCCTCCAACCCCAAACTCCAACCCTTCCCCTACCTACATCGTGTCGATCCGATAGACTTTACTTTTGCCAGCTACTCTTCCCAGACTACGTGGGCTTAGGCTTAGCGTGACGTTACTGGCTTTAACAACTTTAAACTCGATTCTTTACTCACCTTACACTGAATCTTCCTTGCGGCCGAGTACCATTGAACGATCGACAACAAACAACTGCCGGCGCCGTGCGCCGGACACCGGGACGCAGACTTTTCCCAGTGAGGTAGGGGAGGGGGAGGGGAGGGGTGTGACGGGGTTTTCCTTTGATTTTTCACTAAACGCGACGACGAAAAAAATGCCCACGGCTGTCAATTCCTTTTAAAAAGTATTGCCAAATCTGGACCTTCTTATTTTGTCAAAGAATCTATTAATATTTGGTTGTACATGGATGCTGTCATGCTGTGGCGATTACAAGCAGACAGACGGGGGGGTGGGGGGTAGAGGCGTAAGCTCTTCGTATGTCCATAGGCAACCTAGCCAGCAAGTTTGTTTGTTTCTATTCAGGCAAAATCCTGATATGTAAAAAAAAAAAGCAAAAGAAGTACAGAAAGTGTACAAAAGGCATAAAAGGAAAGGATGTCATGTAATTAGTCACAAATCACTGTTGAAAAAATGTATTAATTCATCATTGCACATTCAAAATTCAATTAAAATATTAACATTGCGCAAAGTCACGATAGTCAATGAGTGCTGCATAGAACAATTTAAGTATGGGATATTTATTTTTTTTATCATTTCTTTATTTGTTTTTGCTTTACTTGAGACTCTTTTTCATCAACCTGCATTTTGAGAAGTTTGATTTCCAATTGCAATTTTTTCTTTTCTAGATCTTGTCTTTCAATGCAGTTTTTTAAATTGTCAATTTGTAACCTAATTTTTTTAGTTTTTACTCTGTACATAGTTCTTTCCTCCTCCAAAACAGATCGGTGGTCACTCTGAGAGTCACTCAAATCATCTGGCAAGCTATAGTTATTACCATCATCAGAAAATTTGTCATCATTTATTTCCTGATTCAATTGAGATTTCTGCTGTGCTACTGGGCTGGTTGGTTTTTTCAACTGTGCAGACTTAAGAATGTTGGTTGTTGTTTTCTTTGAGGCTTCTGACAGTGCAGTGACAACCACTGGTTTCTTGGGTGTCACAGTTTTCTTTACAATCAGTCTTGTAATAGGTTGTGGTTCTTCATTTGTGTCGGACGCTTCAACTGGAAAAAAGTAATATTAACATTACATCATCCAATGATCATAAAAATAAGCAAACTAAAATTCATTATTTTGGAGGGGGACAAATGTAAAAGTAAGTAATTACAAGCATACCTGCTTGAGAGTTTTCAGGAAAACTTTCCAGAACCTGACCATCTGATGTTGTGTAAGTCTGAGGATCAGCAACTTGAACAACTGCCACTCCATCATAATTATTGACATGAAGAATCACTGGGCCTTCCTGATTTGGTCCCAGGATTGATTTCACAACATCAGCCAAACTACTATTCTCACTCCAAGCTGTTGCATTGCCATCATGTTCCACAATTTCACCCTCTTGATTTTCATACTGATATTGAATGTCTTCAGCACTAATATTGTTCTGTGAAACCAATTGCATAGGATCTGATATATACATGGTGTTATCAAACGTCTGCTCCTCCTGTTCTGTTTCAATGACAGAGTAACACTGTTCTGATGAATCATCATTACTAATGACTTCAGTTTTCTGTAAGAAAAATATAATTTTTGTAGTTTAATGACACTTTGAATTAAATTTTTTTGAAAGCAGAACTGATACTTACTATAATGGTCTCTGATGCAAATGGAACCTTTCGTTTTACTGCCTTGAGAGCTCCCAGCTTGTTGAGGGGCTTGATTGCATTTCCCTTCTGCTTACTCTCCATTGCTGAAAGAGCACCAGAATAAAAAAAGAATTACATGCCATCATGAATTGATTTAACATTGATACTCACAGTCATTGACAGTATAACACTTACTTTTGAACTGAGCAAGCAACACATCCGCTCTTTCAGATGATACGTCCCGAGGGTTGTCTTTTAAATCTTTAGCAAGATTTGCCAAATCCCCTGAGAACATACGACGCCCCGTGCTCAGCCACACATAGTTTAGCACGCGCCGCCTCTCAACTCCAAGCGACAACAGATCAAGAACATCTTCACGGACAGTTTTTAAATTGTTACCACCACCCTGAATGCCCTGCAAAATAAAGTGCTCACTTTCAATAACAAAAGCACCGCTAAAATATCACATACTACTCAAGGAATTTAATTTATTACCTGATCATTATCAGCATCACATCTGGCATTTGCAAGACTGCGTCGCTCAGGATACAACAAAACAAGCTCTGGATCACAAGAATGGCTGTGTGTTGTAACAAGTTTTTCTACAACCAATTCCTTTGTATTAGCAGCTACGTATATATATGATGGACAGCCTATCTTGAAGGAACTGCAAAACAACAATAAATATTACAAAATGAGCAAGATTCTCTAAAATGAAGGCACTAAATATTGAAGTGCGAAACACTTTACATACCTTTGATTTGGACGGAGGCCTCTACTGTTGCTGCGAGTCTTACCATAATGTTTACAGGCGAACCTTATGTTCTTGTATTTTAAACATCTGGGAAGCTGTTTGCTAATAGGACGGTTTTTGTTTTCAATTTCAACAGTCCTGCTATGGTTGACTATGTAAACAGAGTTTGTTTCTTTAGAAAATTTTTCGATAGCAGCCTCCAAAGCCTTGAAGTTGGGGTATCGAGCACCTAAACGTAAGTCTTCTATCATTCCGGCATCACTCCTGCAGAACAAAGTTCAATAAAGTAAGAACAATTATATAAATCGCCGTCGTCAGTAAGGTTAAGTTTTATGATTTTCTGCTAGACTAGACAACACTTCAAGAAGTGTATGCCAGGACTGATGAAATAAATACCTGCACAGTGGCGGCGATGCTAGAGACAACTAAAATTGTAGCAAAATGCTTACAATCAGCGAAACAACTTTTCAAATTCTCTAAACAAAACTCAGAATGTATCTTTTTGAGTGTGAATACAAACGATAACGACGCTAACGGTGGTCCTAGCTAGGCAATATGGCAACGCTGTGCTAAACAATTGACAAACGTGGGTTTCGGCGCGGTCCGAGGAGCGGGAGCGATGAACGAAAAGCGACCCGTTCGAAGAAATTATTTTCAAGAAGAGGTTTAAGCCAGAATAAAACAAAAGTTGAAACTTGTGTTGTATAGGTACAAAAGTTTCAGATTTAGAGAGACTAAACTATAGAGATCAAGCAGTTCTCCCTCTTTATCCTTTTTATTGTCGCAGTGTTGTGGGGCCACAAAGATTAAAACTTAAATCAAATGCGAGATTTTACTTAAAACGTCAAGCCTCAGCTATCTGGCATCCTTACGTTGGATCCGTAACACTGTGAATACCAACTCAACGGATCCACTCTCATAATACCGCTAAGTTATGTGGCCACACATATTACTAGTAGCATCAGGGACTGTTGGCTGAGTTTCAAGGCCCTACGGGGCGATTTTTCAGGTGGATTAAATTGTCCCTTGTGTTAACAAAGAATTATTTTGATCTATTGGAGTGTCACCAGATAGGATTCCTTGGGAACACTGAAACCTGGTTTCATTCAAACACTTTAACTCTTATTGCTAATTTAGTAATACAAAATAAGTACTCATGATCGTTTTTATTTAAAATATTTCATCAATGACTAAAATTAAGAAGGGTATTGCTGCTTTCAGGCAGTGCAGGGTGCAAATTATTCAGATAGAATAGAGTTCATAAAAAATATTCAAACACCACTGTTGTTTTTCATGAAGCTGCCATCACCATTGATATAGGAGATATGTCAACAGCATACAGAGCTGAAGTATCTTCATATTCTGGAAAAGAAACATACATGATAATTTGGACCTAGCGTTCAGTGCTAAACTAAAAAAAATAAAAAATGAAGATTTAGGAACGGTTTCTCACTTTTTTCATCTACTTTGTTTCTGAACTGCCGACAAAGCAAGTGAAATCTCTTTCCTTTCAAAATGCACCTACATAGTTGTCTGAAAACTCTTTCCTCGAGAGATAATAATTCTGAGGTCCCCTACAA
Source organism: Frankliniella occidentalis (assembly GCF_000697945.3). NCBI lineage: Eukaryota > Metazoa > Arthropoda > Insecta > Thysanoptera > Thripidae > Frankliniella > Frankliniella occidentalis. Next base: position 837,981 of record NW_026267217.1, on the reverse strand, counting down.
AACAAAAAAGTGTATTTAAAAAAAAAAAAAAAAAAAAAAATCAACGTGACAAGAAGTTTCAGATAGACTGAAATCTCAGCAATTATACAATAGATTATTAGATGCGGACCTGGAAAGACTTTGACTGTGAGTACTCTAACTGACCATTGAATTGGGCCAGTGTGATTACATTTTCCCATAAACCTTCACAATCTTCTAACAGTTTTGACACAAGATTGTCAGGGACAAATACATAGGCTGGTTTTGCCTCAAATTCATTTACCAAAATTCTGTAATATTAGCAAGAAAATTGTTGTAGACAGGTTTCCTCATGGTGCATGCCATTTATTTTTGAATGCCAACATTATTGTCAGAGAAAAACTTACGTAGCTTGTGAATAAATGGTGCACCCCACAGAGGCTGAGCAGCCACGAAACGTGCATACTTTCTTTTTTACAGGATGCTTGCAGGCAGCACATGTAGCGTTAATGGAAAACTTTATTAAACTTGCCATTGATACTGTTATCCAAGTACATCCCAAATTTCCTGCACTTTGAGCTGAGTGAAGCAAACCTCTCAAGCCCCACAAATCCTTCATTCCTTCCTCCCTGAAAAACATTTTGTTTGGATTAAATATAAAAAGGAAAGGGGGGATCACAATGTTGCTGAGGATTTGAAAAATATGAAGTTAGACTAACTCATTATTTCTTTCACTCTTCACCACATCAATAATTTCCACAGATGTTAGCAACGAAGATCGAAAGTATACACCTGATGCCTTGGAACTAGGTTTGACTTTAACAACACGCCTACATATAACTTTAGCACCAGGTACAAGTCCAAATGGATATTGAAGGACTGACATTGGTGATGAGGCATTACTCATATACAATGTCACTGGTGTTCCAGTTTGACTCTCTGGTGGGGTGTCTCTCACAACAACAGCAATTACCTTGCTCCCTATAACAGAAACAAGAGACACTAGAAGAAAAATTGTCGGCAATTAGCATGACAGAAAATGTTTACAAGATTGTTACCTGGTACCCCAAAACCATTAACCTTGAGATTTGTCTTCTCCCTCTCATACCGGGGATCCTGATGATATCGACCAACAACATATCCCATTACATCAATTAGCTCTTTGTAATTGGCTTCATCTAAAGACTGCTGAATCCTGTTAGAAATATGATAGTTTTTAATACACAAGTCCAAGAACAGAAAGAATTACTAATATATAAATACAAATAAGTAATACCCGAAGCAATCCCGAAATTTTAAGTTGTCAGTAGGCTTGATGATCAAATGTACTTCTGCACTAGGAGGGAGTGTAACACTACATATAGTAGGGAGCATAGTTATAAGTCCCTCAACAAATCTTAATGGCAACCTGAATTTTGAAAAAACAATATAAAAAGTTAACAATAGGAAAGAATTTTAAATACTGCATCACTGAAACATCAGATTAAGACATTAACAGATGCATTTTGTTTGGAACTAAGACCTTCCCTTACACATTTAATGCATTTGTATTCAATTGGGATGCAAACTTTATGCGATTGCATAATTTCAGAGGTTTTTAATTCGCTACAAAAATGACAAAGTATCGATGGTTGGGGTATGTACACGGCCGTCTAAGCTCAGACGATTATGTCCTCACCCAAACCATCCGCCAGACAAGAGCAACGAGACTGGTATGTTTTCTCAAAAATAATGCATTCTTGCTATGTGTACATTGTGTTCATACTACCGAATATTGTGTTAAATACATCTGTTAATCTCTTAAAGTGACACAGCATACATTTAAAAACATATGTCGTATCATCAACAAACCCCTTTTTGAAAAAGTTGTCATCAAAGTCCACAGGAAAGCGAATTTCTAGAACTGAGTTGACAGTTACAAAAGGGATAATTTTTAGCAATGGATTCTCTAAATTGATGAAGATAAATTTGTTAGAATGGTTTCTGTGACTGGAACGAGGCACAGTTGCAGATTTGACCATCTCGCCAAGTAAAGATACAAGAAGGTAACACCTATAAATAAAAACATTAGATTAGGGACATGTAACAATTAATTTAAATAAAAAAAGCATTCATAAATTGTGTTATTAGAACATTTTGCACAGATATTTCTCACCTTGGTAAAACTTTATCTTTTCGTAGAACTATACTTGACTTGGTTTGAACTAATACAAACTGTGAAAAATAGTTTCTAAGGGCTTTTTCTTTTCCAGCAGGGCTATAGCTTGGCATAAATATGGTTTCTATGCTTCTTTTACCACCTGATGTATTGGGTTCAGTGATATTTAATGCTAAGCCTGCACTTTGGGAGTCACTGCCACCTAGTAGAGTAAGATTAATGGAAAGTGGGAAATCTAAACCTCACATGATTTTAACATGTACCTACCAGGTTGCCTGGTAATATGCATATCATCCAAATTTGAGTTTTTCCAGTTTGTGTCAACAGCAGAGATGATGTGCACTTTATCCAGTGACAGTAAAAGATACCTCAGATTCTGATAAGGGGGATTTTCTCCAGGAATGGAAAATCTTTCTCGAATTAAATTGTGTTCCATTACCACAACTATTTTCTTCTGCAGCTTAGCAAGTTTCTCTATATTATCATTACAAAATACCTTAAAGAAAATATACATAATAAATTGTAGGAACAAAAAATATACTAAATATTGATAAACTTGCGTAGGCAAACGTAAACCCACCAGACAAGGAGTGGAACAAGAAGCATCATTGAGTGTTAGTCTAAAGTTTGAGCTTTTCAATGAAATAACACCGATAAGAATATTCACTGTGTCCTTCTTAACATCATATTGCCAAAAGACATTGTCACCTTCCTCATTTACCTCATCTTCCAAATCAGGGTATTTTTCATTTATTTGTTGTAACCCACGTAATTGAAATGGAAGCATTACCTGCCAAATCAAGAAATATCTATAAGAATCTTTAGAAACAAGTAATATAACAACAGGTGCTGCAAATCAAAATTGGACTTTCACACAATCTACCTCTTTGAGTACACCACATCTGAATTTGTGGTCAGTGGCCATGAACTCTTCTAGAGTTGATGTTCTTTCAACTTTAATCTGTTTAAGGATAAATTTTGCAACATTTTGTAGCAGACACGATCGAAATTCTTTGCACTGATTCCTAACAAAAATTTAAAACATGTCATTTTATGTCTGATAAATATGAAACTAAGACCACAAAAAGTACACTTACTTAGCAATACCATACAATAAGAGAAAATCATCACTGAAGATATTTTGAAGAAATATGGAACACTTTTGAAGCCACAATATTAATCTATAATCCCTGACAGCATCTCCTAAAGACAACAGTAATGGACTCAACTGGGGCTGTGGGATTTTGCGCTCATCCTCGCCTTCTATCCTGTTTGGTAACAAAAAACATGGAAGTTTATGACACTATCAAACAGTGCAATTTTCACAGAAAATGTCAAACAAAACGAAACAGTACCTCATGAAGCTTTTTACACACATGGCATAAATAGTTTGATTGTCTTCCTTCTTTAAGCGGTGCACATTGAAAATTGTAACAGTTTGTTCCTTGGTTGGGATAGGAAGACAAGCAACCCTTGAACATGTACTAAATATAACCATATTTGATCTATTGAGATAGCATATTCCAAGCTCACAGTTTACATCAGTAACTTCACCCTAAAGTTAGTCAATTTGTTGCAAGTCAATAAATATGCATTACTAATAAAAAGGGAAATGGTTCAAACAAACGGGAGCAATAGAATTTTTACCTTGATAACTGTAAAATTCTCCAGGTGAGGTGGGTCGTAAATTCTGACGCCACAGTTTACTTCCTCAACCACTGTATCACATGTCAGTTTGAAGCATTCAACAGTGCTCCCCTGTCAAATAACAGAATTCACATCAAAATTCACATAACTTACTTTGAAACCATTGACTAGAAATATTCATTTCAGAGAAGTGTTTGATTGTACCTTTAAAACTACAGAGCCCCGCAGAAGATTCATAAATTTATAACACTGTCCGATATTCAGATAGTTCATCGACAACTGATTGGGTGTACATAGTATGTAATGGGCAGAATGTGCAGAGCATATCTCAATAATAGTGCACTCTGGCTCAGAGCTGAAAAATACAACAAACAGGTGGTTAACAACTCAAACAAAATAAATGAAACCTAGACATTATTTGAAATTAGGTCTTACTGTAGCAAGTGGGAACGTGCAGTTAGGCATCCTACAAGCTCACTGATCCTTTTTGTTTTTCTTTTAACATTTATTTTCCCACTCGTTTTATCCCTTTCCTTCCTCTGCAGAAAATACATGAAATAAGTATGTGTGTTCTGGTACGTAAGTAAGTACAAGAGAGAACTCGAATATCATTCAAGGTCGTTTAAATCAGTAGCTGATGGGAGACCTACTTTAAGAGTTGTCATCATAGTTTAGGTGGAATAGTCAATCAACAGTCCAAATTCAATGAAGTGCCGAGCAAACTTTAAATTCTTGAGATCGAGCAGCTGCTGGCCTCTCTCAAATCTAAACAAAAACAATGGACCGGCGGCGCCCGACCGACGACGACAAAGCCGAACCAGGCCGAACAACCGCCGAACAAACAGAGCACCGGGCAGGGCTGGGTTTAGTCCGCGACGTTGCCAAATGCTACAACTCAACTACCCCCCCCCCCCTCCTCTCTGAGAAAGGGCGGCCCTTTTAGTTTCAGTCAAGCCTAGGTCAAGTGGTGAAGCCCCATCCATGAAGTCTACAGAGACTAATGGAGTCTCTCCCGTTCACCGTTCACGTTCAACGGTTAAACGGCGGACGGGATGAACGTGGAGTTTTGCTCACATTTCTTTAGCTTCTCCACAATTATTGCTCAGCCAATATGGCACTTTGCTCATGTTATCCACCTTGATGTTATCACACTCAATTTGAATATAAATAGGCAACAAGTTACCACAGAAAACAAATGTACACCTTTGCAAAATTTCTACAAAAATAAATAAAATATATGTAATATGTGCTCAGAAAATGTGAATCCTGTGGATTTGAAAAAAAATGTCCATAAACTATTTCTTAAAAAAAGAAAAAACAACAGCCTAGAAAAATCTAAATTCAACAAGTATGTTGAAAACTTTTGTCATAAGATTCAAAACAACATTCCCAGATGGACATAGTGTCTGCCCACAAAGAGCTCGTTCGTTGTATGGAGAGCCTAGCAAAGGAAAACGCACTGTTTGTTGTTGTGGCAAATGGCAAGTGGGCCAGGGTCCAAGGCCCTCATAGTATGATGAAAATGTTTCAAGAGGATTGGTTGAATACACAAAAGTAGAGGTTCATTTTATTAATAATTATTAATGTACAAATAGATTAATATACGCAGCATTTTAGTGATAATCAATGCTTTGCTAAGATCACAGCCAAGCTAAGAAGTAGTAATTTTTAAAAGAAATTATAAAAGTATCAACAGAAATATTACGGAACTCGCCTGGTTGGATTAGTACTCCTTTGAAAATTTTGTCAACGAGTGAAGGCATTTCAGAACAGCAATGGAGTTTCCCAGTTTGTGCTTCATTTCTTGCAAATTCACAGGAAGTTTTGGTCTATGGTATACATTTGTCAGCACACATAGTAGTCTGTTGGTAAAATGGTACATTGTGTACATTTTCAAAATGGTCAAGTTAGCTTACAGAAATGATACAGCTCAAAATAGATTAGACCTTTCTCAGTTCAATGAAAAGACAAATTTAATAGGACACCAAGTTCAGTGCTAATTCATGAAAAGGTTGGGTAGTGTAAACTTTCTGGAAGAAAACTGATTGAATTCATTAATAATTCTTTGCAAATTCAAATATTATTTCCAGTTCTATTTTTTCATTACTATTAGAATTTATTATTATTCATAAAACAATGGCAACAGTGAGAGTGAGCACAAACTTTTAACTTAAAGATCTAGGTCATAATTTATTTAAATTAAGCTCTTCTTCAGGTATAAAATTGTTATTTATTACAGATGTAGAGTCAGAACAAGAAAAGTAAAAATGATTTACTCATCAGAGTTACATCCATTCAAATTGAGCCCAGATATACTATCACACTATCACTAATAAATGGTCTGTGACACATGCAGTTTGTGTGATTAAGTGTCAATAACTGTGGAATTCCAGAGAATATGGCAGACCAATTACAGTTTCACAATTCATCGGAACAATAAAAATAGACTGAACTGTACCCAAAATCATTTCTAATTATTTGAGAGTTCAAATTGAAAAACAAAATTTGATTAGTACGCATGTTATAAATGGTGGTTGATTCTCTACAGCTTTAAATTCATAAGTAACCACTTTGATTAACCAAGACTCATTTTTACTCCAAAGAATTATGTGAAAATGAATAACCATAAATGTCTTGCGTAATATCTTTTGTTATGGAAGTCTAGTAATGCTTACGCAATGCAAATTAGATATAAAATGCAAGTTCCACCTAGGTTTTTAGTAAAGGAGCTCCATGAGAATGAGCACAACATAGAAATAGTAAAAGCATTTGAAACATTAACTTTCTTAACCTTCTTAGAGGATTGATTGAAGTTAGGATACTTATACAATGCTAAGGCAGAGGAGACAACAAACATAATTTCATGGTCATGATTCTCCCAGGAACCATAGTATGATACCTCAACATTTCATTAGATTGTATTTCTCAATGAGCAAATCAATGTAAGTAGAGAGTAGAGACCACAGCTCTTAATTACTCACTATGCGTATACTTTGATCTGTAGGATACAGACAACACTTACGCAAATTTAGTGCACAGGTCATAATACCTGAAAATCTCATAAATATATCAGAAATGCATTTAACATAAAGCAACAAGCACAGACCATGCTCAAAAATTGAAGGCAATTTACATGTTTGCCCATATACAAAATAGGACTCAGATCCAAAATCAATTGTGAAAACACTGTAAGGTTTCAGTACAAAACTGCATTAAGTTCCAAGCTTACAAAAGAATGCATTTTTTTTAAAAATCAGGCAAAATTGTTCTATGCACAACAATAAGTCAAGTTCATTTGGAAAAATATAAAAATATACACCGAACATATCTTATTTCAATAGTTACTATGCCAACTTGTTTCAAAACAGCTCTAGAGGTAATTCATGAAATTCAGACAGACCAAACACACACACACACACACACACACACACTCACACACTCATGAAACACAAACGCATCCATACTAATTGAGACATACCTTACATACTAAAAATACAAGATCCACAACTAACTCTTTCACATGTACACACACACATAATTACAATCACATAGTTTCAAAAACACAATAAATTATTTAAAATCATTCAAGACTCCTAGTAAACCATTCATTCATAAATGCTTCCACTCAAGTGAAACATGAAATTTGTTTCTATAAATGTACTGGATGGGTGAATATGAGAAATAACACTAAATAATTGAAATCACAGAGGAAATCTGTCTTCAACATCAGGTAAAAGTCTGAACATTTTAAAGAAGTTCAAGATGTCAGATTTTACATAAGCAAGATGATGAAACTTAAGCGAATGTCATCAGGTATTCAGTAGAAACCACAATGAATTTAGATGGTCAGCTAATTCATGGTCTAAACAGCTTAAAGGTTCGTACTTGACTTCAGGCACTTGGTTGCTGCAAATTCTACAGCTACGGAAATAGAATCGAACACAGGCACTCCCTCTCGCACTGCTAAATCTTTTAGGTACATGCGCCCTCGATTATAGTCCTTAACAGCTGATTTTGATATCTATAAACAGAACAAAGCATATAAGCAAAAACTCATTTATCAGTTTAAGTCAGAGTAGAAACCGAGCTTCATACCTCTTTGCCATTAATAATAGATTGTTCTGTCAGTAGTTCAATGTATAGTACAACATCAAACCCAAGACCAATGCAATAAGCTACCTGCAATAACAGATGGATACCAGTAGATTAGATACACAATGTACATAAACAAGTGGCTAGTTTTAGTTTTGATACGGATGGGAACATACCATACAGAGCTCTGCCAAAGACCTTGATGTATTAGTGATGACAAAAAGAAGAACACGGCTTCTATCTGCAAGGTTTACTGAAGAATGTAGCATTTGTTTTGTCCACTGACTTGATGGAGGCATGACATACTTCAAACCATGATTTCTGTAATGAAATATTGACAAAAACATTTTAAAAGTTGTTAACTTTAACTTTAGATGGGTCAGAAATTTCAAAACTTACTTCAATAAGGGAATAGCCACATCATCTCTCCATGTCGTGTTCTCAGTTGATCCACCCAGGAATACATCATAACTTAACTGCTGATTAGTGATAAAACTTGGTGAAACAGATTTCATTGATCGAACTGGTGAGGGGTTCCACCCTAGAAAATAAAAAGTAAGTATTACTTTTAAGGATGAGTTTTAGAAAAATATGAGTTTATTACTGCTCAGACAAATTTGATTTCCAAAGAACAACTACAAAAGTTTATATGTTGAAGCAAAAGGTAATAAGTATATTTATGAAGGCAATGAGCAATCCACATGGAAGGTAGAGCAGAAGAAAATAAGCTAAGAAAAGAAAAAAGAAAAAAACAGATACAAAAAGCAAATCTGTCAGCCCATGTTTGTAGTTATATATTTCATGGATGAAAAGATTTTGGAAAGCATGCATGGTATTAAGGATCAAATAAAGTACAGAATACAGAAAACTGAAAGCCACACAGCACGCAAAAAAAAAAAAGAGGCAAAATTTTGCAGCAGTGTCAATATTTGTTCCTCCTTATAAAATGCTATTTGATTGATTGATTGGACCGAAGGAGGACTGCGGTCAATAATGTCGATGCCAAGTGGTGTGGTAACCCTGCTGGCTCAGGCCTCCCATCGTCAACCAAGAAGAGAAATGATACAAAGCCAGCCCCTGTGCTAGTAAAATGCACTAGTAAAACAAATAAGCAGGACAGAGTATTTTCTTTTCGATGGTGCTTACTTTATCTAACTATGCCTCTGTTTCTAGCAGAGAAAAAAATTTAAAGCAATAAAGTGCTATTTAAAAATGTGACTAAGTATCAAACAACCACACTACGTTAGTCCATGCAATTATGGTCTCTTGAATGTACCTAAAACCGCGCAGATAGAAGTTAGATAAGACAGAATGGAGTTGCACCAATTAGTGCCAGCTCCTGATAAAGATGCAGATCCAGAAGCTAAACCCCCACAAGTGGAATCGCTTGCAGTACCAGCTGCCTCACAATTGGCTGATTCTGAAGAGGAGTTAGTGACTAAACCCTCAACAGAGATTGATGCTGGTCTAGAGCTAGTGACAACACTCTTGGAGGGTTCATATGAAGGTTGAGAGGCAAGACCATGATCACCACCACCAATCAAAACACATGTATCTTTGAACAAGAAATGCTCACTTTCTTGGTTAGTCTTGAACTCCGCAACAATTGCACAAAATTGGTCAAAGTTAACTCGCAAATTTTCGAATGGTACATTTTCTTTTGCTTCTTTCTCCAAAACACCTAGAACACAGGGAAAGGTGGAATTTCATCAAGATAAAGTTATTGTTTTAAAGAATTTAAGTTTGGAAGTAAAAGTTATCACAACTAAAAGAACCATTAGGCAAAACTGTGTGTTTTAATTCAGTGTTTAATGTATCACCTGCTAAAAAAAAATTACCTGCAGATCGCAAATCAGACAGAGGTAGGTTTCTGTTGTTAAGTATCCAAAATGCAAGACGGACCTAGAAGAATTTGTTGATTAGATACTAGATAGAACTTAAATTATTACCAATACTCAAAAGTAATCAGAAAAAAAAAGTGAGGATTAGTGCTTTACATACATTTTTAAGACTGATTTCTCCAGTTCTATCCAAATCAACAGCATCAAAGGCTTCTCTAAGTTTCCTGAAAAAGTTAAGATGGGGATTGAATTTCTTTGCATAAATGGCAAATAATATGACATTTTCCTTTAAAGCTGACATAACTTACATTAGTCTGTCACTTATCTGGGGAGAGCTCTTCACAGACTGAAGTTCATGGACTGAAACATTTTTCCATAATACCTAATAGAAAAAAAAGAAAACAGCGTATGTAAAAAAAAGTACAAAACAACTTTTTATGAAGACCATCGGTTAGTTGTAAATTTTACACCTACCTTTGCTATGCCATTCACTGCAAGAGATACACTACGGAAGACAGGTATTTCTTGTCTTTCTGCTAATACTTGCATTGCTTGCTGTCCTGCTGCAAGATCCTCCAGCTCACTTTGATAGAAAATAAATTTAAAAACACACCAATTATTGTAAAAAATTCAGGTCTAATTGACATATTAGATTTTTAAAAGGAATCAAAATAGTATTAACTTACTCATCTGATAATGTCTCGCCGCCAATCTCACATCCTGAGGGTGGGTAAGGCTCCACGACAAGCATGAGGCTCCTCCTCAGGCCTGAAAAGAACGCAACCTCCACCGTCGATGCAGTGTTCCTCGTCTGATTGTCAATGACAAATAACAAAATTGCTGCATTTTGTTTAGCAATATGTTCCTTCTCAATCAGCTCTGGGGCCCAGTCAGAAACTTGCTGTGGATTAAAAATTCCTATTTTAATTTAATGAATTACTTTTCACAGCACTGTGGAACAACTCAGAGCTCAAATCTTACGGGGTTGTAGTAAGTGATGCCAAGGTCTTTCAAAAGAGGTATTGCGACATCCTGTCGCCAAGTTGTTGGATTACACGAACCTCCCAAAAACACTTCAGGTTTTGGAAGTCCCTCTGTAAAGGACAAATGCACTTTTTAACAAGTTTACAGGCAGTATAAGAATCACACTCAAAAAGGCCGGGGTTCCCACAGGAGTTTCTCAAGGGGCGCTGCATATGCTGACACATCTCCATCTTACTTTGCTGATGGCAGCAAAGTCAAGTCAGCAAAAATGTTCTGCGACGACTTTAAGACCACACATTGAGATGGGGTACCCACGGCGAACAAACGGCCAACTTCCAAAGAGAGGGCAAGGTCGACATTAGTATAAACAACTTAACAGAACTATTACGAAAACTCGTGAAATATTGAGACCAAAAGAAATTAAAATGGAATGGGAACGTCAATGTAAACAAGGCACAAGCCAGGGCAACCTAACCTACACACAGCACCCTCGAGGGATATCAGTGACAGCCCTACCGCAGGATCGCGCTCACCTCTGCGCAGCCGGGAGTGCACTAACCCCAGGGCACTACCCTTCCTACATCGGACCATGACAAAACAGGAGTGCAAAAACTTCAGAGTCAGGGAGGGCGCCCATGGCTCGCCATTGTGGCCGAAGCTGATGGCTGCTGATGGCGTTGTTGAGAGGGTGGCGGGGGAGGAG
>NW_026267217.1:824813-826513 GCF_000697945.3 Frankliniella occidentalis | reverse complement strand
GGGGGGCTGGAGCCGTGTGACAGGGACAGGAAGCGATGACTCGGCGCCAGGACAGGGTGCGTGCCCGGCACGGGGAGCAGGAGCAGGTGACAGAGAGAGATAGTTGTAAGTACGGTCCACTCACTTGAGACTTTTCTTCTTGTTCTCCTCTTCTCCTCGCCGTCCCTCTCGAGAAGTCGAGACAGCTGGGCGGGCCGCGAAAGTCTGCAACAGAAAGCGAGAGCGAACTGTAGAGTGCACGGGGCCGTCATACGCGCAGGGGGAAGACCTGGGCGAGCAGGAGTACCTGCCGTGCGACAGAGACGCGCGCCGACCAGCACCGCGGCCGCGGCCGCCTACGAGGACGCCGTCGTAGCGCACCACGACGTCGCGGGTGTCGGCGGACGAGACGCAGCACGGCGCCATGAGCGCGCACAGACACAGCATGAGCAGGCCGGGGTTCGGCAGTACGGGCATGGCGCGCGGAGGGCCTCGGCGGCGTGCTCGGTGGCCAAGGGGAGGGCCTCGGCGGCGAGCTCGGCGGCCAAGGGGAGGGCCTCGGCGGCGTGCTCGGCGGCCAAGGGGAGGGCCTCGGCGGCGTGCTCGGCGGCCAGGGGCAGGGCCTCGGGGAAGGCCTCGGCGGATAGGGGAAGGGCGGGGCACTTGCACTTCTCACTCGGGGCACAGAGGGCGCGGCCAGGCGACTGCTCGTGCGACGCGACACTGGCAGGCAGGACCACGGTCAGTCACAGACAGACCAGCCGGGCCAGCGGCGCGCAGCCTGCTTACAAACAACACATCAGGACCGCGCGCCAAAGCAACGGACAGCCACGCGCTGCCACGCCGCCAACGCCCCGCGAGGGCGCGCGGACCAGGCGCGGACGTACAGGGCAGGGAGGGAGGGGGGGGGGCTCCCACGAGGGCGCTATGGGGGGCGCCAGAGCGAACTCTTAAAGCACAAGGGCAGGGGAAAAGTTTCAGACCCGCGGGGGGCTGCTGCCGCTGATGCTGTTGATGCCAGTGATCAGTTTGGTACCCGCGACGACCTTCGAGGGACGGCAGCAGTAGGATGGTTAAAATGGGCGAGAAAAGTAGAGAAACCGCGGCTGAACGGTGCTTTTTGTTTTCCGCGGGATTTATTCCTATTGAAAATGAAAAAAGGCCGGCCGCTGACACAGCACACAGATTACCAGCACTCCCCTTTAAACAGAAGGAAAAGAGGGAGGGGGGGGGGGGGATAACTGCAATGGCGTCATCTTTGGAAATGAATGTCTGATTGATTCCCGCCGTGGTGGTATCAATAGTGCACTCCGTCATCGAGTCCTTGGGAAAAGGAAAACACTCCCAGTCATCACGGAGGAGCACAAGTCCAGGTCCAACGACGAGACTATTTTACGGTATTCCATGCTCGTCCAGCCAGCAATGGCTGGCGCGCCCGGCCCAGCTCTTCCCGGAACAGGTCACACCTCTACGACGGACGGCCTCGACCGTCACCGCTAATCACCAGGACAGACCGCTTCATATTGAGACATTTTGTTTTTCCCGTGGCGCCGCGCTTTTTGTGGGCAGATTGCGTAACGCGAGACAGTAACATCACTGCTGAGGGAGTCATACAAGTGTAAATTTCCGAATCGGCTCAAACTTTGGGGTTTTCAAGGTTGACTGGGTACTTAAAGATTGCCGCAAAAAGTTCGTGCCCAATTTGATATTTAGGGGTCTAA
>NW_026267217.1:813106-824403 GCF_000697945.3 Frankliniella occidentalis | reverse complement strand
TTTTGAAAACGTCCATTCAAAAAATCATTCAAATTCCGATATTAGCTTTATTTCTGGACGAATCATTATCTGAAGACCATTTTTGATTTTTCCATAAAAAGTCATGTTTTGACCAACTTTTCATGAAATATGGCACAGGCAAAAATAAAAAATGCTCGAATACCGAAAAGGACTTCATTTCTGGACGAATCATGGTCTGGAGAGCATTCTTGGTTTTTTCAGAGAAAAAATATTTTTTTAGTCATTTTTTCCAAAATGCGACCCTCCATTTAGACCCCTAAATATCAAATTGGGCACGAACTTTTTGCGGCAATCTTTAAGTACCCAGTCAACCTTGAAAACCCCAAAGTTTGAGCCGATTCGGGAATTTACACTTGTATGACTCCCCTGAGAAGTGAAAAGGGCGTAAGTCCGCGGACTTTCCCAATTAAACTTGCGCCCTTCTTACTTTTCAGCAGCAGTGAGTGAGGGAACGGCATAGGGTCTCGGGTCTCATCTTGCATGCGTTACTGCACCTTCTTACAGTGATTCACACGACTCTGCTCTCGGCGGAAAGTTGACACAACTGCAGTCGCTTAAGATCAGAGAACTTACCCTTTGTCGACGCACCGCTTCAGCTCTGTGGCGAACACGCAGAACTCCCCGAAGGTGAGGTAGTTGGGCGTGCTCCGGTGGGCGCACTGCTGGGCGCACCGCAGCATCTCCAACACTGAAACGGGAGGAGAAGTCACATCTCAATAAAATAAAGAGAAAGAAAAAAACAACAACCAACTCGTTGCTGAAAGGCATGTCGATAAGCGATGTGAGATTGTGCGGTGCTGAGAGGGACGCTATCGCCAGCGATCTAAGTTTAGCAGTGAGCTCAGCGAAAGTGATGTGATGAACGGGGTGAACAAAAGCCACGGAACAGATCGTTTCATAACAAACGCGATCGGAGACGACAAAAAGGGCGCTTCCGAAGCGCGGAGAAGAGGTCGACGGTGGGGAAAACACGGTTTGAATGACATGCCAAGTCGCATCGGGATCAAGCCAGTCCCTGACCCACGCCAACCCGCGACGCGCCCCGCTCAGGCCGCATCAGCACAGGCATCATCTGTCTTCGGGGAAGCGAGTGCGGGCACGAGAGAAAGAGTCAACAGCGGAGGGGGGGGGGAGGGGAGAGGGCAAGGAGGGCGAAGACAGAATGGGGGGAGAAGAGAGAAGGGAGAGTGGAGAAAGAAGGGAGAGGAGAAAGAAAGGAGAGGAGAAAGAAAGGAGAGGAGAACGAAGAGAGGAGAAAGAAAGGAGAGGAGAAAGAAGAGAGAGGAGAAAGAAGGGAGAGGAGAAAGAAGGGAGAGGAGAAGGAAGGGAGAGGAGAAGGAAGGGAGAGGAGAAGGAAGGGAGAGGAGAAGGAAGGGAGAGAAGAAAGAAGAGAGGAGAAAGAAGGGGGAGGAGAAACAAGGGGGAGAAAAGAGAGGGAGAAAGAGGGAAGGGAAGGAGGGTCCCGTGGGTCCGGTCCGGTGCTGCCGCCCACGAGCCCCTGGAAGGGCAGGGTAGGCCGCCCGGCCACGCCCCCGCCCGACGGGACGGTATCCTCTCCTCCGCAGGCGCCCTCCCCTCGCCGAGCGACGCCTCGCCTCCTGGGGGACTCAGACGGTGCACACATACACGAGGTCGGGTCACGGTCACCACAACACGCAGGTGTCCGAAGACCTGTAGGGTGTCTCAGCGCAGCAGTGGTATATGGCGCCCGCGGATCACCACCAGTAATCTCCCTATCGCTGTTCGCACTCCAACGCAGCGCGGCGCGGTGCTGCGCGGTGTCGACGGCCCCTCCGCCCCGCGCGCACGCGCCGCAGATTAGTCCCAACACCGGAACTTTATCGACAAAAGAGCGCAAATCTACGATAACCAGCAAACCGGAGAGACTATGAGAGACCAACAGTGTGCTGCGCTGAGCACTCGTGACCGTAGGCAGACTGTTGAATAAGTGTGCCTGGCAAGTACTCTGTTGGACTTTCAGTGAGTTTAGCAGCACACCCCAAATTACCGGAAAGCATAGCATTATAGATCAGTGAGACCAACAGCAGCTCGACAGCAGCCGATCGATCTTACCTTACCGTCATCTCAAATCGCCAAGAATGAACCCGAGATCAATCGTAGACCTTACATTCCTATCCGCCATTTACCAAATTCAAATTAAAACTTTACACACACACACAAAGGCATCCCAAAGAAACGAACTGATGTGTGTCAGACTAGGACAGGTACAGGAGGGTAGGAGCGGGCTTGCTCACCGCTGACCCCCCCCCCCCCCTTTCCCCTTTTCCCCTCGCTCCGCGCCCACACAGGCCAGCGCCTTCCGCGAAGCGAAAATGAAGCAGAGGAAAAAGCTCTGGCCGAATAATAATCATGCTGATGATGCAGAGGCAACTGACGCAATATTCTTTTTGTTCCGACCAGCTGCGTCCGGGGAGTGGCGTCGCGTGGCGTCGCGTGGCGTCGCGTGGCCGCCCCCACGGCTGCGTGTTTACTGTTTACTATTTGCTCGGTACGGTTTGAAACAACCGCTCACGGGTGGCACGTGCAGAGGGAAGCAGGAAGAGCGGTGCAAGCGAGCTGGTAATGAGAGAGACCAGAGTCGCCAAGAGAGCAGGGAAAAAGTGAGGGCAATGGTTTCATCCCTATCTCATCGCAAAAATGGTGTGATAACTTTTTATCACACATTTGTGATGATTAAAAAGTTCACATTTTTGTGGCAATTATTTTTTCCCACATACTTTTTACCGCAAAAATAAAATAATCAAAAAGTTATCGTGCCCTTTAGCATTATGAGGATCGCAAACCTTCAGTAAGAGTATCAGTATCGCTAAACAGATTCCTCTGTGCCCTACGAACTCACCCGGCCGCTGGGTGCAGCCACACTCCACGCAGCAGAGCTCGGCGTGCAGGCGCAGCAGGCCCAGGTGGGTCCGGCAGCGGCGGACGGCGGTCATCGCGGTCGTCGACGGGGTATGACTGCCGGGCGCGGCCCGCGAACTCGACTTATAGTCGGGGACCGCCGCCTGCTATCGGGGCGCACGTGAGGGGCGCCCGGGCCCCGCACCCCAACCTACCCTAACCAGGCACGCGCCACGGGGCGAAACATCATTGCGACCGTCGGGCCACCGCGACGCTTTGCCGTTCGGCCAGCATTTCAAATCGTTGGACATCCCGTGTCACTGCACTGAAAGCCGGACACCAAGCAGGACAAAGTGTCCTTGGTTCATATCGACAGCGTTCGTTCGAACGCAGACATTATTGTTTTGGCGTGCGGGTGTGCGCCACGGAGCGGATCTGGCGCACAACGGTCTACCCCAGATTAACCCCCGGGTCATCCTCGTGTACTCCCCCCCCTTTTTGGAGCACACTTGCAACTTGTCTCGCAAGAGATATGTTCGACGAGCAAAAGCTCTCATTTCGCGAGTTGCACCACTTTACGCATGCACACGTCAACTTGCGAGTCTTGCGAGTAACAGGCAGGCAGCGCCCAGGCAGCGGATAAGCTATCAGCGCAGTGTTGGGTTGGGGGCGGTATGGTGGGTGGTCACCACCTCACACCCTCTAGCGAGCGGCAAGAGGGGGAACTACTCACCTTCCGACTTGGAAGGGTAGAGCTGCATGTCGTTGAAGAGCTGTTGAACTTTCTCCGAAGGTATGAAGGCGTTGGCCCCGACTCTGCCCGACCACGCAGAGTACAGCTCCCTGGAATCAGAGCAAAAACCGACAGAGGTCAGCGACTTGCGATGGAGTCATACATCTATCATTTGCACACACAGCGGCAGGCGCAGGGCAGGCCCTCGTGGGGCCCGGCCACGCCCGAGGAGTGGACCCCGCGCGATCCTCGAGCACAGCGTCAGTACCCCGCGCGCGCTCACATACCCCGCGGCCAGAGGACGACGCGGATCCCTTCCGACGAGGATCAAAAGAAATCACACTGCAAGAGGTAGTTGAGAACCAAGTGTTTTGTGATGACTGTGTTGTTGTTGACAAACAACAGCGTTGTTTGACAACAATAAAACTGTTCAGAAACAGAGCAGACTTTGTCTCTTCAATTCAAAAAACAAGTTATTTTACAACACTTGGTGTAACCACACAGTAAGCACTTCAGAACGGCCATTGTCCTTATTTTAGTAAGCTAGTTGTTCTTATAAAAAGTTGTTGCCCGACAGCATAAGTCGCAGTGAAAGAAATTACAACAAATTTGCGGACGGTTTGGCCACAGACCCCGGAAAATTTCGGAGTCATTCTGTACCGCACGAACCCGTGCGGCGAACTTGCCTACCGTCTCTCTCCATGGCGCCTTACGGCCCCTTGCAAGTAGGCAACACGCCCACACGCCTGCACGCGAACATGGCATAACCACCACATTCGCCGGGGTCTGTTGTCATCCTACTCGCATGGCGAGCGACGGCAGTCAAGCCTGCCCGCGGAAAAAAAGAGGACGGCGCAGATCACCCATCCTGTATCCTGAGTCAGCAAAAGATTCGCTCCAGCAACTACATTTAAGGGTAATTTCGTCTCATCACAGCCAAAAGCGAGATCAGTCCGCATCTTTTTTTTCATCATTGTGCGAGGAAATGGGCCTGGCTCGTGGATAGAATCCTTCCCTTTTCCTTTCAACGCGCGATAGAGACCATACGCGCATGGTCGCGGCATTCAGGAACTGCGGTTCGAGTGCACTCCGCGCATGCCTGCTCCCGGCCAGGCGCCCGGCGCCCGAACCTCGCCACCGCATGGAAAGCAGCTCGAGCAGAGGCAGGCGCTAAGTGACAACCACGGCCCGCCTGTCCACCCCACCACCAACGCATTGGCACGAGGAGGGCCGAGCGGAGGGGAGGGGGGAGTAGCGCGAAACTTATCGCCAGTTTCGCGAAGCAGGCCCGTTTTTCCGAGAAGCGGCTCGATGCCGTCCGGCGCGGTGTCCGCGATTAGACGGCGGGGCACGTGTGTGGTAGTGTGCGAGTGTGCGTGTGCGTGTGCGTGTGCGAGTGTGCGTGTGCGCGTGTGCGTGTGCGCGTGGGCGTGCCGTGCAGACCACCGTCCTACACAATATCAGAAGCCAAACACCACGGTCGGACACACACGTAAATAAAATTAATGTGATAACAATTGTTATTACTATTATTGCTGCATTGATCAATTAATAATTGTTACTAGTACACGTTACTACTATTACTGTTATCGCTACTGCTCATCGGCGCGGCAAGAGCCCAAGGGGACAGCAGGGCGGCTGGACGGACGTCCCCCCTGGTCCCGCACCCCCCAAGCACAGAGCGGCCCCCCTTGGGCCGATCAGAGCGGCCGTGACGTCACACGCCGAACCCGGCCGTGATGTCACCTGGCGGCGGCGCGGCAGCGGCGTGTTGGCAGAGGCGCCCGCTCCGCGACTCCGCCGGGCCCGGCCACCACCAGCGCCGGTGGCGTAGCAGCGTAGCAGCAGAGCAGAGTGTGTACGGAAAAAACTGAATTAAGTTGTCAAAACCAATAAATTAGGTAACTTTGGGATAGACAAGAAATTCGCTGTGGCAGCTAAGAGTTGGTTGCCACAGCTCCTGCAGCAACAGCTTCGCTGTGGCAACCAACTCTTGACTGTGGCAAGGCACCTAACTACACATATTAGCTGCCACAGCGACTTTGTAACTATCCATCCCCAAATCAGCCAATTTTTTTTAGTCCTGAGGACCAATTCTCTCTCCCCCCCCCCCCCCTGTGCCGAGCAGGGGCGTGCAGAGGTGTCGGGTGAAAGGAGGCTAATTAATGCGGCGATATCATCGCGAGGCGCGCGGCGCTGGCTCCGTGGGCCGCTGTGGCCGCGGGCGGTGCGCGCGCCGCGCTACACCACGCCCCGCCACGCCCCGCCCCGCCCGGCCCCGCCACGCCCCCAGACCACACGCCGGCATCCTCGCCAGGGTCATTGCCACGCGGCACGGGGAACACCGAGCCGAGTAAGGCCCCACTGGGATTTAGGGGCGGAGACATTTTCCACACGCGTAAGATTGTCGAAAAAGTTACACGAAGCGGCATGGTAAAACTGCGCGAAAGATATTTTGCACTATTCATCACCTTGATTTCCTGCGATATGTGAGAAATGTGTTGTTCGTAAATTCGTAAATTGAAGAATCGTCCAAGTATCTTTTTTCCCAAAAGTTACGGGAGCTTGGCGCCTGCGAGACGCAGGGTAGGCCACCCCGCAAGACACGCATGCACTACGGGCGAGATGTTGCCTACCCACCAGGCGGTACGAGAGCCTGAAGAGGAAAGAGGAAGGCTTGTAACAGCGCACGACGGACCTACCGGGTGTATCTTTGAATTAGTTTCTTAATCGGAAATTGTGAAAGCGTAGAAAATGTACAGACATGTTTACAGCGGAGGTGTGCAGGGATTGCGTGGAGGGTGCGTGATGTCGCGGGCTGGTGTTGGACACGAGTTGCTGGTGGAACCCTCCTGCTCATGGAGCCGCGGGGACGGCCGCCCCCGCCGGCGGCATGGTGGACAAGGAATGCCACGCTGCTCTGCTGGCGCGAGTGGGGCCGCGGATGGGCGTGGGCGGGCGGCAGGGTGAAAACTAATGACCTTAGCGTATGTTCAGCTTCACGGCGTTAGAAAAAACAAAACAAAAAAAAACATTAACGCTAACGTGAGAGACATGCGGCCTCGAGCGCAGCGGCTGGCCAAAACCTGGAACGCCGCCACAACCGAGCGACCTGGTGCTATATGGGAGACGGTGAGAAGAGGGTGAGGGGAGGGGGGTCTCTTAACACTGTGGCAGTCTTAGGGACTGTCTTGGGGGCTGCCTCAAAATAACCAAAGAGCATATGAAAACTTGAGCAATACATTTCCCGGGGCGTGACTGCTAGGCAAGGCGTGTGCCTCAGGCCGTCTCTAGCCCGTTGTATCAGTTCCTGTACCAGTCGCCCGGGCTGATAACACACTGCCGCGTCGAACAGAACAGGCGTCGATCCTGCTTTGTCGCTCAAGCGCTGAACTCCTTGAGGAAGTCCAGTCACCCGAGCTGATTCCCAACGCATATGCCATATTCCTGACGCATGTCGAGGAAATCTGGCCGGGTGTTTGGTTTCTGCACCAGTCGCCCCGGCTAGTACGCGCCAACTCAACGCCGTATCGCAGCTCCAAAAGCAATATAGATCAGTCGAGCAGTCCGGCAGTCCTCAGCAGCGCGACGCAGCGGCAGCAGCAGCCCGACACTAGCGCTCTACACGGAGAAGACAGTCTTGTCCGTGCCAAACGTTTTGGGCGCACTGAACGCTCCAAGAACAAGAGCTCCGTTGCCTGTCTTCGTCCAGGATGTTGCTCTACGCGGTGCTGGCCACCGCCCTGGCCTGCCCGTGCCCGCCGGCGCCCGCCGGCTCAGAGGTGTGCGGCTCGGACCTCGTGACGTACGACAGCCAGTGCCACCTGGAGTGCGCCGCCGTGCAAGGTGAGTCCATAGCAATGCCTGACAGTGGTCTGGAGGCGACTGCCCCGCCGTGACCACGCCAGGGGTCCGGGTGAGTGGCTGAGGCTTGACTTCGATCCCCCCGACTTTACGCGTCTAACGATACATACCAATGGATCCAGTCCGCCTGTCTGAACGGCACTAGGCCGTGGTGGCGCGGGCGCACACGCGAAGCCCGCCGCAGCCGCGCTCCAATAAAAATACTTAAGGCCACTGCTTTT
This sequence comes from Frankliniella occidentalis, assembly GCF_000697945.3. Classification (NCBI taxonomy): domain Eukaryota; kingdom Metazoa; phylum Arthropoda; class Insecta; order Thysanoptera; family Thripidae; genus Frankliniella; species Frankliniella occidentalis. The sequence goes on along the minus strand of NW_026267217.1, from coordinate 816,705 downwards.
CAACGCTTAACGCTGGACAACGTTTACTTTAAACAGCTGTAACTAACGACATTTCTACTTGACGACAGTACAAGCTGATGAAACCACGCATCGTCTGCTAATTAATCCACTGGGCTAAGAAGGAGACAGTCCTCCCGACCAGGCCACAAAGCCCCGACCCAGTGCAGCGGTGGCGTGGCGGCGCGCTGTCTGCCAAACACACACCGCCCGGCCAGCTCTGTGCTACATCTAGGAAGAGGGAGGGGGAGGGGGACTTTGTCTTCTGGTAGAGGCAGTCATAGGGGCTGAGGACTGAAAAGTTGTAGCAACCACCGTATGGTTACTTCCACGGGACAACAATAAAATATGGTTGAGGCAACAACAGCACAGGATTATCAACCAAAAATACGTTTTCACCACTAGCAGATCGTTGTCTCAACCATATAGTATGGCTATCCCTGAAGAAATTATGGTTGCTACAACTTCTCTTTTTCTGGGTATGTTGACCGAGGGGGAAATCACTTGCGAAATAGTTCGTACACCTTCCCCCGAAATAGTCCGAAATAAAGGCGAAATAGAGGCGAAATAGAGCGAAATAGAGCGAAATAAAGACGAAATAGACGCGAAATAGTCGGTGAAATAGTCGCGAAATACCCCTGAAATACTCCGAAATAGCGCGAAATAGCCTGAAATAACCCGAAATAGGCGGGAAATAGCCGAAATGGCAGGAGAAATAACCGAAATGGTAGGAGAAATACTACGAAATAGTCCGTACGCTACGAACCCTAGTGATTTCCCCCTCGATGTTGACCACTTCACTAACCAGAGCAACACGCCCGCGTATCTGAACACCTCCCTGTAGCGAAGGTCCACTGTAAGTTGCTTGATCTGAAGCCTTGACCACTCACTCGATCGACTTCTACAAGGTAGATGTACGCCAGACCACGTCTCGCGTAACAGGCTTCGCGATACCTCACGAAACACTGTTACGCTGCGACGCGCCTGGCATACACCTACCTTGGCCTGCGGCGCTGACACCCGAGTCAGGTAGTGCAAAAATGTGCACAAAGATACGGGCCTCCGGCCCGTCACTTCGACTAATCATGCAGGGTTGTACATTTTTTCGCTTATTTTCGTCAAAAACACCCTCTAGCGCCTCAACGGTTTGAGCTAGAGCAAAACGGATTAAATTTTCGCCCGTAGGGCTCTACTTTGATGAGTTACCCCTTAGGACACCATAAAAAAAATATTTTTAAAAAACGTCATTTTTGGTACCTGTTGTTTTTGATTTTTTTAAAATCCAATTTTTGAGCTAGAAAGCTCATCCTCGAACTCGATCTATCTTTTCATGATACAAAACGACCCTGAAAATCCCAGGTCGCTCGCTCAATTCGTTTTCGAGTTTTCGTGCGGACAGATACACAGACAGACACACAGACACACAGACACACAGACACACAGACAGACAGACAGAAAAAGTTTTTTCCGACCAGACGGAGTAATAGGCTTCGCTAATCGCTCAGCCAATAACTCCGCAGGCCTCTCCCTGAAGCACCCCGGGCCGTGCTCGGCCTCCGAGTGGGACGTGTGTTACGAAGAGCACCATGTGAGTCTCTTGCTCTGTGCCCGCGGCAGGCCGACGCCCCTCCCCGCTGACCCGCCCCGTTGTTGCAGTGCGACGATCTGGCCGACTGCGGCTGCGGCAAGGGCGATTACTCTTCAGACTGCTCCACTATGTGCCTGCGGAACTGTGGCTGCGGCTGCGGCGGGTACCCACCGGGCGGCCAGGACGTGGGCCTGTGGGAGGAGTGCTACAACAGGAGGGGGTGCGGGCAGTGTATGGATCCCTGCAGAGGGGAGGAGTGTGAGGATCAGTGCCGGCTGGAATGGTACAAGTGCGACTGCGAGTGCCTACAACAGGCGTATCCAGCCCCGCAGAGGAAGCGCAACTGGACAGCATGCCTCGAGCGACGTCAGGTGAGTCCCGGTGCCCCGCGGGTAGGCCGACACCCTCCCCGAGCTGATTGACCCGTCCCGTGTTGCAGTGCCACAACACGACCTGCGGCGAGTGCACAGGAGCTGGTACCTTCTGCGACAAGAGGTGTAAGAGGAGGTGTGAGTGCAACTGCGCTGGCTGGCCCCGGCGGGACTTGAGCGGCGAGTGGGAGGAGTGCTTCATCGGCACGCAGACCTGCGAGCAGGCACACTCAGCTTGTGTGAGAGAGTGCGGCGACCAGGACGACTGCAAAGACAAGTGCTACATGGACTTGCTGGACTGCTCGTGCGCGTGCCGCACTGCCGAGGAGGAGGAGTGGCGGCTGTGGGACGAGTGTAAGGAGAAGAGCGAGGTGAGTGCAGGAGCGCGTGCTCCGAGGCAGGCCGGCACCCTCCTCCCCGCTGACTGTCCGCCCTGTGTTGCAGGGGGAGTGCAAGAAGGAGCGCTGTGAGTGCGACGAGCTCGACGGGGAGTGCTCAAATAGATGCAAGCGTAACTGCCTGTGCGGCTGCCTCGGTATCACCGCAGACAGACTGGACGACTCGGTGCAGCAGTGCCAGATCGACAACAAGTGCCAAACTACACGCGAAGACTGTCTAAAAGACTGCGACAAAGCCAGCGACAAAGCCAAACGCAAAAAATGCAAGCACGCGTGCATCCTAACCACGGAGAAGTGTAACTGTGAGTGCGCCCGGAGCCGCCCGCCAAAGAGAGTCGAAATAATCCAGCACTGCAACTACCTCTCTTAGGATCTGTAGGAACAGCCCAGTGCTGCGGGTTTGCCTACCCGCTCCGCCGGTGAGGTAAGCAAACCCGGGACGGTACACAGACATGTCGCGGTGTTTCATCTCCAGGAAACCATTAAATTACCAAAACTATCTCCTGCTGGTCAGAGCATAAATGTGTGCATTACATCGAGGGAAAAGGGGGGGAGGGACTGAGCTGAGCGCAGCTGTGCGGCCTGCCCAATACCGTCACCACACTCATGCGAACCCCTTCTGAAGAATAGGGGGGGGGGCACGGTTCCTCCTTCTGGTAGAGACAGTCTTTGGGACCTGTCTGTCTACAAATTTGTTTCCACTCTGCGCACCTTTCTACATGGAATGAGAACACACCCTGCGACTGGCCCTGAAGAAACAGTCACCACCGCCTCCAATGATGGCGACGAGCGCGTCGGGGGCCTCGGCCAGGGCGGCGGGGACCAGCGGGGACGTGCCCCCGGAAGGGTGTCGGGCGCGGCTCGGCGGCAGCGGAAATATCCGCGATGCGTGTCGTGTGCCCGAGCACAACAAATGGCCCGCGCGGTCCTGGCCCGCCGCCAAGGTCGGCCCGAGTCGGGGGAGGGTCAACCCAAATGTGGCCTAGAAAAGAGAGAATAAGCCGCGGCGGGCGCCACTGACCCGGGCAAGCGAGCCGCGCCAATGGGATCGAGTTCAGGGTCCGCACTCGCCTCGCAAGCACCGGGGGCGGGCGGCAGGCCGCGAGGCGGGTGCACACAGACCGACACAGAAAAACGGCAAGCCCTCCAAAACCACACCTACAGATTTTTTTTAAATCCGAAATTTTTCCGTAAAAATTGGTAACTTTTCCAGAAAAAAATCGAAAAAATATGTAATATTTCCAG